>NC_088392.1:25077500-25377500 GCF_037993035.2 Macaca fascicularis
CTAGCCTGGGCAACAAGAACAAAACTGTCTCAAAAAAAAAAAAAATCAAGCTGTTAATAAGCAGAATTTTCACCTAAGATAATTTTATAGTGCCCCTCCAAATTGTCACTTAATTCCCATCTCACGTGCACTGTATTTATTTACAATAAACCTCTCATTGAGTGAAGAACAATACATTGGATCCAGAAAAGTTTGTTTTCAGATCTCAATTACATTATGTGTATGTTTATAGATTTTACCCTGGGGTGAAAATACAAATACTCATCTTGTACCTATGTTTTATAAGAACAAGTTCTATGGTAACTTTTAAATTCATTATTAGCAAAGGTTGTATTTAAGATTCCTGTGTCTACTGCTTAATAACACCCAAATTAGTCTCAATGGAATTAGCTGTAATTAAGGACATTGTGAAATATGGTGGGGCAAACAGAATTATGCTATATTACTTTATTAATAATATTCTTTAACTACACTGTAAATTGCTATTAGGCCTGCATATTACTGCCTGGATATGGAAATAGTCTTTTGCTATGCTAATCTAACACAATTTTCTTTTAAATGTAAACAAATTATACTCTATTAATATGCTGTTCTACTTGCATAGTTAATTATTGTAACAGTAAGGAATAAAATTGTTCTGCTTTCTCTGTTTCTGATGGAAAAAGGGCTACATAAATAGTTTAATAGGGAACTAATTATGCAAAAAATTTAGATGCCTAAAATGTGTTTGTAATTACATTAAAATGGTCTTCTGTTCAAATATTGGAAAGCCTGCTAATTGGAGGCTAGCTGAAAATTTAAATATTGTGAATCAATGATTTTAATACAGTACATGTTTGGTTGTGTTTCTATTCATATTTGTCTTGAAAATGAAGAGAATATTTAACAGTGTTTAATAAGAGGGGGTCTGAGTTTCATACCAATGAAGTTAGTCTGCGGCAGACTGGAATTTTAAGCATGTATTTTACAGCATTATCTTTAATTTGCTCAAGAGGTATGGGCAAGTTTTGGCTCAGCAACAAGGAAAACAAAAGTATACTGCTTGCAGGATAAGTTGATGTGAAAGGAAAATCTGATGTGGACCAAATGAAATAGTCCTGGAAAATGCCCGCGACAGGCAGACCAGAGTTGATACGGTTGTAAATTGTTAAATCGTTTTAGATAAATAAACACATGTAGCAGGTCACCTGCCTATTCTCCAAAGATTTCCAAGCGCATGGCTTTATCTGGTCATAATTAAGGAATGTTAAAGATGCAGTGCCTTGTCCTAAATGATTATTCGTGGCATCCAAGCTTTTATTTTGATGTGGAACCGAGGTTCCTAATCTGAGAAAAATGCAGTGCTAAAATAAGCCTACTCTTTTGGAGAGAATTTCAACAACCTGTCCTGAATTTTAAACTATTTTGGAAAAAAAGAAGGGCAAACTGTTCATTATAATTTTTATGACAATACAAATGAAAGCACTGCATATGTAACCAGGATTAATTGCACAGATAATTGGGAACCCAGAAATAACTTTATAATTTAAAATTCTTGCCTACTTAACAGAGCTGTTGTGAGGATCAAGAGATATGATGTACTTGAAAGCCTGCTGAAGACTGGAAGGCTCAGACGGGAGGTAGCAGGACAATCACCATGGTTATTAATAATAATGAAAAGATGAAATGTCATTTTTCATATAACATAATCCCTGCCATGGTTCTTTCCACTCAAACTTCTATAACTATCATACCCCGATGGTACAAGCAGTGGCTAGGTTTGTGCTCTGGACATAACAAATGAGGGTGTGAATCCTGGCTCTCCCTTTTAGGGCCCGATAGTCTGCAAAACAGTGCTCTGTGGGCCTGTTTTAAGATTTAGTACAGGGAACAGTCACAATCGGTCAACTGACTAATTTCTCCTTAACCACTGCCACATTCTTTGACCTAAAGGATATCTTTGGCCAATTTTTAAAGAGAATAAAAGACCCCCAAATCCATTGCAAACACTTTAAAGATACTGTGCATTGGATTGAGTCCAAAAACTTAGCCTGGTCATGAACTTCTGCCCTCTTTTCACTCCCTGCCTATCACCTATGCGAGTTCTCTGCTCTACTCAGTATAGGGGAGTCCTTCCTTCCCAAAAACACCATGCTCCTTGCCACATCCGGGCTATTGAGTCTGCCGTTTTCCTCACTTGAAATGCTTCCTCCTCTTCCCATATCTCTTCTTTCAGCCTAACTCGAATTCTCTTTCTTCCTCTAGGAACTTCATTGAACATTCCAATACATTCTCAGCAATTTTTCCCTTTCTTTTGAATTCACCAGCATATAATATCGGTACCTTTTTCTTGGCGCTTGGTCTTTTATCTTGCTTGTTATTTCACTTTCTTAGTATTGTATTTCTTTTCCTCTAACTGGATAATAGGCTCTTTCAGGAATTTTATTCATCTATGTGTTTCTAGCACGTGCTATGACCTATACATTGTACATTTGTACAGATGCTTGCTCTTATGTGAGAGCAGAGGCACACGGTGATCAAAGAATGTGTAGAAATGGTCTCAAGCCAATTTACCCCAAATAACCCATTTAAATGGACAGGAGGGTTTGATCCTACTGGCAGTTCTGTAATTCACATGACAGGGAGCGCTGTTTGTCTGAGAAAGCATCCTGGGTTATAGTAGAACCTGAATGGTTTGTATCAAATATGTTGGTGAAGTGGTGCTTTGTCTAATTCTATCCTGCCATTAGACAACAATTATCCACCTCTCTGTATGCACAGAGAACATACTCTGTGTATACTGGAGTTGGACATAAGACACATATCTGAAAATTGTCAATCCTGGTTTTACTCTACTAAAATTATTTTTCGTGTCTCTTTTCTTTTTTGTTTGTTTGTTTTTGGAGACAGGGTCTCACTCTGTTGCCCAGGCTGGAATGCAGTGGCACAATCATAGCTCACTGCAGCCTCAAACTCCTAGGCTCAAGCCATCCTCCCCCCTCAGCCTCCCAAGTAGCTGGGACTACTGGTGCACATCACCATGCCTGGCTAATTTTTAGTTTTACTTTTTGTAGAGACAGGGTCTCACCAAGTTGCCCAGGCTAGTCTCAATCTCCCGGCCTCAAGCAATCCTCCTGCCTCGGCCTCCCAAAGCACTGAGATTATAGGCATGAACCACTGCACCCAGCCTCATGTCTCTTCAAAATAGAAATTTCAAAGGTGTATGATTGCTATTTGCTGTAACTTTTTATTTAGGGTATTTGTTATGTCTCAGGAAAGCCGGATGTTATGTCATCTGGCTTTCCTGAGACATAACAAATACCCTAAATAAAAAGTTTTTCTCTAATGATGGCTTTTCTCTAATGATGGAGAAGAATACTCACAACCTGCTCCCCACCTCCCACTGGTATGTTAACCAAAAATATCTACCTTTTTAAAAATGCCACCAGACTTTTATACCAATGGAAAGTGGTGTATTGATTGATGCAGTCATCAATTAATGCATTCTCTTTTTCCTTCCCACAATTATTAATGAGCAGTGAAATGCCAATATGGTGGAAACAGAAGGGAGAAGAAAGAACAGCGGAGACACTGATCATTCAAAACCAAAGAAGCAGCTCATGCATAATGGAGAGCTATCTGCATGCAAATTGCTAAGAGGAGTAATTCCCTTTTTTCTAGGATATTGTATTTAGCCTTCTCTATTCAGAAGAGTTCTATTTCCCAGGCCAAGAAGGTAAAATGTGGATTGTACGTGAATAGCCTTGTGAATGAAAAATGGCTAAATTCTTTTTATTAAGTGGAATAATCAAACTGGCAGAGTACTTTCCCTAAATTTAAATTCCCATTACAGAGAAAAGACACATTCTTGCCCACTTATAGCCTGTGTTCTTTATCACGTGCTTTCTCCCTAGCTGCAGAAACCTAGAAGAACCTTGTCCGGTGACGTCTTGTGACGGATTGTCACAGAGAGATCCAAAGGCATGGCCAACAGAAAGTAGGGCACAGGGAGAAGCTAGCTCCCTAATTTCTTTTTCCTTTTTCAGTGGAGATATACATGATGCTTTCTTGATCTTTTGCTCTGTTTCCACTGGTTGTATTATATATGCATATAAAATGTCCATTTAAAATACCACATACTTTGTGCCAGACTAGTCCATTTTCACTATCTTCTGATCTCTTACAGACAGAATATTAAAATCCGAGAAGGATTTAGCTCAGTGCACATGTTGCCACTGGTAACCCATGGTAATAAGGTAACCCTATATATTCACAAGTGCCATATGTTACATGCATAGATACATATGCAGACAGAGTGACTGTTTTTAGAAAATTCATGCCTTCCAGTAAAAAAAAAAAAAAAAGAAAGAAAGTGTTCCCTGGAGTACATCACCAGTGCATTGGGCTATTGATGCAATTTACTCTCCAACTTTCAGAGCTTTATTTCTGGTTTTACAGGAATTACAGGAAAACCAAGTTATAAAAGTTCTCAAGAAACAAAGAATGAGTATTTACTGAAAAGTCTCCGTGAAATGAAATCTATCAGTAGACATCCAAATGTAAGCCACTTAAAGGTTTACATTCAAGCCAGATAGAGACTTTTTTCTTAAAAAAAAAAAAGAAGTATATTTTTGTCCTCATTTTCTAACAAAATAATATACCCTATTCTTGACTGTTAATATATTAATGTAACCAGTAAAATTTAAAAATTATATATAATAAGTAAAATTTAAATTTTACATATATGGACATGTAAAATTTTTTAATTATATATATTTGGATTCCATAACAGGTTGCAATTTTTCCATATCCTCGTCAGAAGTCAAAACCTCAGGACATAGGAGATACATTAACAGATGAAGTGAACTCATATTTTTTTTGGCCCAGCAAGACAAGACCAAACCTTAGCTGTGGCTCCACTTAGTCTATTAGAGGAATGTGTAACAGTTTTTTAAAAGAGAAAACTACTTTCTCAAAAGACCTTATAGATTCTTAACACCTTGATTTGATCCTGGATAGAAAGATAATACATTTAAACTCTACAGAAAAATTTAATCTGGAAGAAAACAGGTCTATTTGTTGAGGTTTCAAAAAGCATTAACGAATGCTTCCAGTAAAATTACAATCAAGCAACATGAATAAAGACTAAGTCAGAGCTTCTGAAGCCCCTCAGTAAGCTCTCTTATCTGGAATCATCATCTGTTGAACTGAATGTAGAAGGCTGCCTCAGTTTCCTCAATGGGACTGTGACTAGGCAGGGTATGAGAGGAAGAGATTCTACTGTCGGGTACATTTATTTGGTTCCAATTCCAGTAGTACAAAGGAATAGTGGCTCATGCTACGCTATCAATTTTATAAGTGATTTCTTTGGAACAAAGGTACTTTCTTCTACATTTTCCTGAATATTCCTAAGAATTTTTTTTTTTTTTTTTTTTTTTTTTTTTTTTTTTTTTTTTTTTTTGAGACAGGATCTCCCTCTGTCACCCAGGCTGGAGTGCAGTGGCATGATCTCAGCTCACTGCAGCCTCAACGTCCCAGGCTCAAGCAATCCTCCCACCTTAGCCTCCTGAGTAGCTGGTACCACAGGTACTTGCCACCGCGCCTGCCAGCCTTATTTTTTGTAAAGATCCAGTTTCACCATGTGGCCCAGGCTGGTGTCCAACTCCTGGGCTCCACCAATTTGCCCACCTCAGCCTCCCAAAGTGCTGGGATTACAGGTGCGAGCCACCTCTCCCAAATCCTAAGAATGTTTTTATTAGTCTATACTTTGTGTTTTCTCTGATGGTATGTATTGCCTTGAGAGCCAGAATTTATAAAATGGTTTTAAGGAGGACAAAAGCAATGTCTGACGGTCCTTCTTCCATCCTACATTACATATATATATATACATATATATACATACATCTTTCTTTTCAGATGTTCCCATTGTGCCTGAAGGCTTCTTTTCTCCTTTACTGGCCAACGATGCCTCCCTCCACTGGGAATGCCAGGCCCACACGCCCTGCTTGACCTCCTCTTCCATCTCCCCCCTTCTTCTCCAATGGGCTCTGCTCCTCTCTCTTTTTCATCACTTTTATATATGTTTACATTATGGTGGCCTCAAGGAATTGTATTGCAGGTACCAGATCTAAAGTGCCGTGAAAATCCGATACCCTCACCTGCCCACATTACACAGCAGCAGGAATGGAGAATGCTTGTTCCGGGCTGAGAATTACCAGAAAGTCAGTTTATATTAGCTGTGATAATTCACAAAGCCTTGTGCATCCTAGTAATTTGGTTCTTTCTAATGCCTCCAATTCTCCTGTTACAAATTGATAAAAATTAGATCCAAAAGTCAGCATATCTTCTTTTTTATCTCAAACTATAGCAATGTACCATAAATGTCCAGGAAGTAGAAGAATTCATAACAACATAGAGAAGCTACAAGAGAAAAGTAAAACAGATTACTTTCTTCTATATTTTGGGTTTTCTGTACGTCCGCACTCAGTCATATATTCCTGGGTTCTTGTATCTAAACTCTTTTTAACACATCACTTGTATTCAGTAGATGGATAAAGGAAAGACTCACAGACTCTTTTAGAGCAACCAAAGAATCTGTAGACTATTGTACTTCGAAAAAATAACCACTTGAACATGGTCCTTATCCCTTCCTCCTTCAGAGTCTTCTCATTCTCTGTTGAGCCTTATAAGCTCTTCTGTTTCAAGACTGCTACTTTCAAAAATAAGTATGAGCTGCTCTGGGAAACAGAAGTTGTTTGTTGCTTGTCACTTCAGAGAAATGAAGGTGAACCCAGCGCACTGTGGGGAACCAGTTGTTGCATAAAGCATGAATTTGCTATAAATGCAGATAGAGGTACATCTCAGAGACAAATACTATAGATGGATTTAAGATAAAGTTGGTTTTATTGACTAGAAAATAACAGGAATTAATTACAACATGCTACTTAAAATATACTGAAGGTAAAAGAGGTAAAAATATAATAAATCAGCTATGGCAGTGATCTCTTTATATGATTTCTATAACTTGATATTTCCCCTTATGGAAGTGAGGAATCAGCTCTAGGGCGTTGAAAAAGAATGGAATTCCTGCAACGTTTTTTTTCTTTTAAACAAAATCCCAGGGTAATCTAAGGGGTTTGTTTCAATGTTTCTTTATTCAGGAAAATCTTATGGAAACTTGACAATTAGGGGGAGAAAAGCAGTAATAAGTAAACTATAGTACCTGCATGGGAGATCAGGTGAGAGAAGAAATAGACTGAGTGAGGCCCAACTGTGGCCAACCCTGATTGTTAGTAAGAAGTATTTGTAAGAAGGCATCAATTAAAAACTTAGAAGTATGTATATTTGAGGGGATTTTTTTACTTTGGGTGAACCTTCTTTGCCATATTCATATACATTGTTTATGTAATAGATTTTCCATGAATGTGAAAATGTACCATGTTGTTTACATTTTAACCAGAATACACTGAAAGTCCAGCAAAATGAGACGTTCCCTCTAAATATCGCTTTTTCACATTTTACCAGTTGTTTCTTCGCCCTGCTCTCTGGACTACATTTCTCCATGTCCCCTTTATCAGGCTAGTTGCTATTTATCATTGCGTTCCACTTAGTGACACTCCCTAGGCAGGTCTTCCCTGTAACCCAACTCTAAGACAGGTAGCCAAGCCGTGTGTGCTCCCACATCACTCTGAAATTCCCCTGGCAACATTAATTCCAGCTCACATTACTTTTTAAGTGTCTTTCCTAATAGACCAAGTTCCAAGGGCAAAAACTCCTGTCTGTCTCATGAACTCTGCTGTCTCCTGAATATTCAGTAACATCACCTAGCACTCAAATGTTTATCTTAAAGCAAAATTTATCAGGCCACTTAATTAGGCCCAACACATTTCCAATAATTCAGTGATTAAAAATAAAATGGAGAATGGATTTTCAAATTATCAAAATAGGTCAAGTAAACGGCTGCAACAAGTTTGAACTCTTCAGTCATTCAACATCCTTGTGTTTGCTATCACTATCAGCTACTTGCATTATCTACCACAGTCTTGTCCTCTTCCTTTTCTTCCATTTGGAACACTGAGTCTATGCCCATAGCAGTCATTGTCCTCTTACTCCAAGACACCATCATCATGGAGTAAAACTGGATGGTCATATTAACAGCAGATGTAGTTCAGAAATAACTATATTTCTTCTTGCTGGGGTCACATTCTCAGCTCTATCTGCTCTCTGGCTAACCACAGACACATCCCACAGATACAAATTTTTAAAGTGAACAAAATACAAGGTTATTTACTTGAAATGAAATCATGTTATTAATATTTATGATAACTACAAAGCAAACATCCAGGTACATTATTGCTAAGTTTCAGGAGTCACTACAGTGTCATTTAACTCCTTGCTGCTCCTGGAAACAAGAGCTTCCCTACAGACTCAATGTGACTTCGTCTAGTGCTGCTGCCACCTTTGCCAGATTATGTCTGTCAAACTTTCAGATGTTATGGGAGAAAGTTGCTTAATTTCTGAGCATCAGTTTTCAAGAATTTCTTTTTGAAGAGTGGGAAAAAATTCCGGAAGCATGATTTCTGAAATGCCCCAGAGCCAGCTGAGATAATCCTGTCATCATTGAGCCTGAGTGATTCATCAATGATTCAAATGACCAATCAACCAGAAACAAAGAGGCAAAAGACTTTCATGATGTTCATTTGCTAGAATCAAGATCATCTAGAAAATAAATGGCTGATGTAGAAAATGTAGGATACGGTTTCATAATTAGCCTTTAGGGGGAATAAAACCTACAGAAGTAACTTCTACCAGAAATAATCACTGTTGATCTTATTTATCATGTGTTTTAGTAGGTAATGGAAAATTACATCTATTTATGGATTAACTAGTAGGTTAAACACTACAACCATTTTTTAAGTTACTATTTTTTTAATTGAGAAACACTAGTAAAAACATAAAAAGGCAAGCCACAGTCTGGGAGAAAAAATATATATCTTTGATAAAGAATTTATGTCCAGAATATATAAATAACTCCCATAAATTGATACTAAGGATAATTAGTAATAAAAATATAAAAACAAATTTTTAAAGTGAACAAAATACATGAATAGGCACTTCACCAAAGAAGACATCTAAATGGTCCATAAAGACATGAAAAGACACTCCAAAGCACTAGTAATCAAGGACTGCAAATTAAAACCACAATGAGATGCTACTACACAAGTAGTATAATGCCAAAATGTAAAGAGTAACAGCAGGAAGTTCTGGTGTGCATATCCTTGATGAGAGTATAAAATGGTACCACCACTTTGGAAAATTGTGTGGCATTTCCTAATGCATTTAAACTGCTACATATATTCCATCCTAGGTATATATTCAGGATAAATAAATGCATATGTCAATAAAAGACTGCTGGAATAAGAACGTTCTAAGCAGCTGTATTCATAGTAGCCAAAAGGCAGAAGCATCACAAATGTCTACCAGCAGGAGAGTACGTATCAGTGGACATCTATGTTGTTGAATGCATCAATAGCTCATTCCCTTTTATTGCTGAGTGGTAATCTACTGTGTGCATACAAGAAAAACTCCTCAACTTCCAAGTAGGTGCCAGAACCTGTATTAGTATCCTACAGCTACCACCACAATCTGTAACTTGCTTTTTTAATAAAATATGGTATTAATATTACCATCAATAGTCCACATGACATAAAATTATTTGTGATGTATATGAAAGACATACATGACATATATGCCATTTTCATTATTTGCACTATTGTAATGAGTCAACAGACTTTGTTACATTTTACTAACTCAAATTCCAATGATCTCTGACCCAGGTAAGACACAGCAGAACTCACAAAGCTAAAAACTGTGAATGAGGTTGATCCTTTAATGATAATTGTTAATAATGAATATCCTGTAAAAAATCTACAAATACCACAAACGAGAACCCTAAGGGCTTCTTTGACAATTAAGAACAGAGCTGCTTAAATGTCCCTACGAAGTCATGTCAGTTTGTATAACAGATGTCCACATTCTACCAAGGACAATATTTATATTCAGAGTATATTGTAAATAAGACTACAATATTCTCATTTAATTGTATTTACTTAGTAACTGATTAAAATAAATACTAAGAAAACTTTAATTTATTTTTACCTTTCAGGTAGCAAGAACGATGCAACTCAGTAAATCACACCAGAGTGCATTTTCCCACCAGAAACAGCCAATGTGCAGTTCAGTCACTGAAACATGGCAACCAGGAGGTTTTATGTAGGTTAATTTCAAATACACTTAACCCATTTCCTTCACTATTTTCTGCATTTGTTATCTGTGCTGTTTCATTTGAATTGTAAAATTCATGAGTGCTAGGCTGTATTTTGTTTGTTACATTGGAAAAGAACTTGTCACATGAAATGAAAGCTCAATATGAACAAGGATCATAACCTGTATATCACGAAAACTGCTTCAAGTGATCAATATAATATTTATTGATTAGGGTCATTTTTGCCTACAAAACAGACTAAGCAGTCATTCATAAAGGGACTGTTAGAATTTTATTCTTTAGCAGTTTGGAAAACAATCTATGGTATAAATATGAATTCCCAAGTACTTATAAGCAAAGCCTTGTTGTACAGCTAGCCCTTGGCATCCAAAACTGAAATATTAGAAAGTCTTTCATCAAGAAGAATCTCTATTGAAATGACCCATTACCAGGATTATAGGCTGTGGGGCTGTAAGTTAGCCCCTTATGCTAACCCTTAAATTAACCTTTTAAATTAACTCCTTATCTGACGTTTACAGTTTAGCAAATTACATCAATTAAATAATGCCCTCTATTACATTTTTAGATGGCAAATGTTCACTATGGGCATTATAGCCTTGATGGAGAAAACAGTAGAGAGAGGAAAAACGTCAAAGAGGAGGTTTTGAGCATGGAGTGAGTCTGGGTGCCCAGGTTTTGTGGAAGCCTCTGAGCAGAAAGGGACGCACTCAAGAGCTCAGTTCTGAAGGAAGAGCAGACACTGAGAGGGAAGTGAGGACTATACCAGAGAAATGATATCATCTTGGGAATATGTTCTAAGATGCAAAGACCAGAACAAACAACCCTGCACAGGGCACTAATTGCCTTTCACTTTTTTATATACAGAAGATTTTTTAAAAATAGAAATAAATACTTGGCCTTATTGGAGAATAAAAAAGGTAAAAACGTTTCTGGAGTTAATTGGACACACTGGATAAAAAGCTTTAAAACTATGCATATATTTTGAGGCAGAAATACACATGTTAGGCCAGACGCGGTGGCTCACACCTGTAATCCCAGCACTTTGGGAGGCTGAGGTGGGCAGATCACCTGAGGTTAGGAGTTTGAGACAAGCCTGGCCAACATGGTGAAATCCCATCTCTACTACAAATACAAAACTTAGCTGGATGTGGTGGCGCATGCCCATGATCCCAGCTACTCGGGAGGCTGAGGCAGGAGAATCACCAGAACCTGGGAGGCAGAGGTTGCAGTGAGCCAAGATCACGCCGTTGCACTCCAGGCTGGGTGACAGAGTGAGACTCTGTCTCAAAAACAAAATAAAAATAAAAATAAACAAACAAACAAAAAGAAATACAAATGTTAGGATTTTTTCTCCTGAGAAAATTATCAAGCAAATATGGCAAAGATTTGTACCAGTGCAAAAAAAAATTGCAGTGTTATTTATAATATTAAAAAATTAAATCACCTAAATGTTTATCAGTAGAGAGAGATTTGATATCATCAAATATCCATACAGTGAAATTCTTATATCCAGTAGAAAAATGAGTATATACTAGTTGCTGTATTTATTGACTTAGAAAATACATGTATGATATTTTCAGTGAAAAAAAAAAAAGAATATTTACAAAGCAGTGTGTAGAGAGTGATAAAAGATTTACATTCCTATAGAAAATAAAAGGCTTGAAAAATCTTCACCCATGTGTGGTTATAGCTGCAGCGGGATTATGACTAAGTTTATTTTATTTTGTGTATGCCTTTTATCCTTTACTTCATAACACGGGAAACACACGGAAGACAACATTAATTGTTGGAACTAAATGCACAAGAATCAGGCACACCTTAACTCCATGCCCTGAACATGATAGGTACTGAAGAACTGTGGATTGTTTATTTTTTGATTGATTGATTGAAAATGTGTCACCACAGAAAAGCAAAGGTGAAGCTTACAGAGGGAGAGGGGTGCAGTTAAACTGTGAAGTTAAATCGACTTTCTGGCAGCTACAGAAAGATGGCTCTTCTGCCTCCTGTAACTGCTCTGAGGATATTTAAATTGTAGAGCTCGAAGTGGCTGCCCTCAATTTGCTTCAAAGATAATAACGTCACCTTACAGTTTATAAAGTACCTTGTTACATCCCTTTGGAGACCTACAACAATTCTGTATGAATCATTCTTTTTCTCAAATAAGAAAACTGAAGCACAGAGGAAGGAGTGACACATTAAAACCCATGGAACTTGTACACTAGTTAAGGTAATGCTATCAGCTATAACAAATAAACGCCAAAATCTCAGAACTTAATACAATAAATCTTACTTTTTGATTATCCTATGGCATCACATGGTGTTCTGGGTAGATGAAGAGTCATCCACAAGGTATTTCAGGAATCTAGGCTCCTTGGATCTGTGGCTTCTAGTCTTCAAATCTTCTACATCCAACAAGCAGGTAGAGAATGAGGAACTGGAATAGGCATTCCTTGGTTTAAGCTCTTTGGTCCAGAACTGATACACATAACATCTGTTGATATCCTATGACTAGAATGTCACCTGGCCCTCATCTGGATACAAGAGGATGGTACTGAGAAATAATTGCAGCCTGGGCAGATGCTTTTCAGTGCAATTCTTTTCTAAAGAAGAGGCAGACTGAAGGCCACATGCCAGTAAGTAGAATCTCCAGGACTCAAAAAACAGACACATGACCTTAAATCCAGTGCTCTTGCTGCTACAACACACTGCCTCTGTATCCAGAGTTGCCTCAGCCTAGGTCGTGGTTTTGGAGTGAATTAGAACCTGACCCTAACACTTGACAGTATTAAAAAGGGGACTGTCACCAGTGGGACGAACCCTTGAATTAAGCATGAGGAGAACCTGGCTTATGCCCTGGCTCTGCCCTATCTGACTGATTGAGTAAATCATGAAATCGCTCTGCATCTCTTTTTTTCAAAGTCATTGATACACACCTATACTTCTCAACTTTTCCCAATTAAGCTACTAGATTCTTACATTATTTTTCCCTAAGATGCTCAGACATTCCTATAATGTTATACGAGTCCATGTTATAAGAGCCCCTTAACAATAAGTGGTAGCTGATAAAACCACATCAATACATAATTCTATACAAAGGTAAGAAACTGGAAACATTATCTGGCTTTCATAGACCTTGCTTGGATAACTGCTCAATTTCTATGAAGGTATTGGAAGTATTGGGGGGTGAAATTGGCCACTCCTGTAGCTATTTCTGCAAATCTCCAATTGGGAACCATAGAGCTTCATGACCTAAGGCTCCAACCAGTTACCATCTGAAAATGTCTTTTGTCTCTGTAATCTTGACAAGTGAATTCCAGTCACACCCACCCTAAGAAGAGTGTGCCTGAAAATACTGGTTTCCTTCCTCTCAAGCTGTCTGAAACCAGAAGTATATATTAATCTGGAAGTGGCTGGAGGTGATGGAAAAGAGAGGATGTTGAAAAAAGCACCCTTGGTGAAGTGGAGCAGTAACTCTCTCAGGAGCCTCATGAGTTTGTAACATCGTTTGACCACCAAAGCTTTCTTCATCACTCGTAAATCCATAATCATCACTCCACCTTGGAAAAATCTCATTCTGCTCTTCTCTATCATCTACATGAAATGTATCAGGAATAAAAATTACCATAAGGAAATTTCACCAGCTTTATAAAGTCTTAACCCTTTTGTACACTTGTTTCTGATAATTTTAAGAACTAATGTAAATAATCGTTAAAACGTTAAACCGTGCCTAGATACTGTTCCTGTGTCTCATTTTCCTATTTCCTTTCCCAGAGGTAATCCCTAAGCTAAATCTGAATAAACTGAAAATCTGGTAAACATCAGCTCGATGTTGATTATTTCCATGCATAAATGTTCATTAACAATATATAGCATGTTTTTTGCATGGTGGCAAACTTCGTATAAATGGCATCGTACTGTATATATTATCCTACACTTGTTTTCTTTATTGCTTAAAATGTTTTCAAATTTTAATGATTGAAAGCATAGTACTCTAGCACATTCCTTTTAAAAGCTATAAGGCCATCTTTTCCATAAATACACCAAATTTTAAAACCCGTTCTCCCTATGGAGAAGTGATATATCAATACTTGATATAATATTGCATTAACATTATTATATATGTTTTCTTGTACAAAAGTATGAGAGTTCCTGTGATACACATATGTAGAAATGGGTCAGGGATAGCATTCTCTTCTACTTGACTAGATATTGACACATTTTTCTCAAAAGTGATTTTGAGAATTCCTAAAAATTCCTGTTACTTCACTTATTTGCCAAACTCCTTTTTACTAATCTGATTGGTTTTGAGGCAGGAGGCAGGACTCGACTCTGCATCAGATTGAGGACTAGCTGAAACAGGGAGGAGGCACCTAAAGCACTTCTCCATAAGACACAACCACTAAAGCCATAACAATTTACCATTGCCATGGCGACACCACCCTTTTCCATGGAGACAACCTGGAAATTACCATCCTTTTTCTAGAAATTTCTAATTAGCCTGCCCCTTAAAGTGAGAATAAATATGACTGCAGGACTGCCCCTGAGCCGCTGCTCTCAACACACTGCCTAGGGGGTAGCCCTGACTTCCAGGAGCAGTCCTCAGTAAAGCTGTTTTCTTCTACCACCAGCTCACTCTTGAATTCTTTCCCCAGCAAAGCCAAAAACCAGCCTAGACTAAGGCCTAATTTTGGGGCTCACCTGCCCTGCATCAGTTTGAATTCGAATATCAACAATTCCTGGTGTGATTAGGAAGCTTTCATGCATGTACCTGCCATTTGGGTTATCTATTCTGTGAATTTCTTGTTCATATCCTTGGCTCATTTTTACACTGTTTTTTAAAAAATAATTTATAGAATTTCATTATATGTTCTGGATAGTAATCCTTAATTAGTTGTTGAGTTGAAAATATCTTTTCCTAATATCTATTTGTATGGCTTATGTTGTTGTTGTTATTTTTAACTTTACTTTTAATGTTTTTGTTTGTAATAATTTGATATTTTAGTAGAGCAGAAGTCCTAAATATTTTCCTATATGTTTTATGCTTTTTGCATGTTATTTAAGGAGGATAGTTTGCACTCACAAAGGTATTTCCTATTTTTTTTCTGAAAGCAGTAGTTTTCTTTAACATCTGAATATTTTATCTGCCCTGAAATTTATATGTATGCACTGGTGTAATGAAAAATATAATTTCATGGAAAACCAATTGTTCGAGCCCTGTTCATTGAACTAGTTGAGCTAGTTCCTTTATTATTATTCAGAATTCATTCATTTTTCTTGGCTCTTTGTTACAGTAATAGTTTTAGAATCATCTGATAAGATTTTTTCAATTAAAATAGCATTCCATTTATAGATTAGTTGTGGAGATAGGAATAATATCTTTATAGTATTAGCTTTCGCATTTAGGATCTTGGTTTATCTTTTTATTCTGGCATTCTTTTGTCTTTTGTAAGGTTCTCCACAAAGATATTACTCGTCTTTAGTTAAATTTATGTTTAGGTACCTTATAGCATTTGTCATTATTTGAAACAATGTTTAATTTTTAATTATATTGTAATTGATTATTTCATATGGAAGAGAAGCACTATTCAATTTTTGTTTATTGATGTTTTATCCAACAAGATTTCTGAATTCTCCTGTTAGTTCAAATAATTTGTCTATATAGTTTCTTGGTTTGTGGTTTCTTTCTATAGAACAGTTATGTTACCTAAAATAAGAACAATTTTGTCTATTCTTTTCTAATGTGTGCAATTGTTACTTCTTTTCCTTATCTTACAGCACTAACTAGAACTACCATTAAAATACTAAAGCATGTTGGTGGTGGATATTCTTGTCTTTTTGCTAACCAATATGGAATGTTTCTCATGGCTCACAGATAAATGACGTTTGCTCGAGGCTTTTCAAAGTTTATCCTTTAGGTTTGGAAAATTTTCTTCTATTCCTAACTTGCTCTGAGTTTTGTATTTCGTTACTGTTTTAAAATTATAAATGGATGCAGAATCTTATCAATTTAGTTTGCATCTCGTAAGATAATCACTACTTTATCTCTGTTTGTCAGCTAATGTGAATTACTTTAGTATATTTTCTGGAGTTAAATTATCCTTAAATCCCTGAAGTAAATGACTTGTTTATATGTTTTTTTAAAAATTCACCAGTAGAGGATAATCAGATATTATTTTATTTAGGATTTATGCAACTATGCTTGTATGACTAATCTATATTTCCTTCTTTTACTTTTCTTTTAAAAGTTTTGCCAGCATTATAATTTTTCTTCCTTTCCTGTGCTCTGAAGTAGAGAAGACAAGACATGATACATTTGCTTCTTAAAGCTTTGGTGCTGGGACCTGAGTTATTAGCATGATCATCTAAATCACCAGTTATTTATTTGTAAATGTTATCACATTTATTGTGATACTTGTATTTCGATAGCTATATTTTTTCCAACATCTCTATGTTTTTGCATATCTTCCTGTTCCTGTTTCAACTCTCCCTGACTTTGGTTCATGATCTTTTCCTTTTTAATGAATATAAGATTTTCCTTGATCTCTTTGAACATTGTAAACATTTTCATCTAAGTCTTTTCTTAACTGCACCGTTAAATTAACTCTTGTTCTGGTTGTTGATTTTGTTGACTATTTTGTTTAGCATTAGATTTCTTCTCTTGTTTTGGTTTTTTTTTTTTCCCTGCAGAATTTGTTCTGTTCTCTCTCTGTTCCTATTTGTCTTTCTCTCTCTTTCTTCCTGGGCTCTCCCTTCCCAGTCTCTAGCAGTGAAGACGGGCTAGTCAACACCCAGCTCATATTAGAATGCATCCTTTCTCCTGCTCTACCATAATTTGAGAGATATAACAAATCAAATAATCAGATGGATTGGCTCAACTCCTTGTTGTGAGGCAGTGTTTTTGTCTGTTGTCTGCCTAGGCCCACAGAGTCCCATAAAGCTATGACTTCAGGCGGTGACTCAGCAGTAACTTTTTCCAACCTCATTTCAGGAGGTGGTAGGCTTACCTCAGTTCCCAATTTCAAGCTGTACATTTGCCTAAGTATGTCCTCTGTACATTTGGCTAGGTATGTCCTCTGTATGTTTGGTACAGGAGCCAAGCTGCCATCACCTGATTCCAGAGTTAGAATCTGGCAGAGCTGCATGTTCAGCCCTTATGACACTTTTTGTTCCTGTTTTATCTGTGATTCACAGATATGTTTATCCCATTTTGGTGTCTATCTACATCATCTTGGTCATCTCTTTTTAAATGTCATCTGTAGCTTCCAATTGTTTGAAAGAGAGCATTTTGTTAAAGCATAAATTCACTTAGCAGTTTTACACAAAATTGCAAAAAAAAAATTCTTAAATTAATTTTTTGTCTTTCCTAATGCTTAATAAGAGCTACACACGCTATTGACCCTTATGAGTTCCTGTGAGAGGAATGGATGAATAAATGAGTGATGAAGGAAGGAATGAAATAACATGAATAATTAGAAGAGGAGAAAGACTATAAAATACTTACTCAAAGAAGCTTAAATGAGTAGAATAATTAATAATCACATAATTCAAAGTTCCCAAAGAGTATACGCTTGTGACAATCTCCTATCAGGACTACAGTCCTATTTCTCTGTGATTCTCTTAGCTCAGCCTTTCTCCAACCTGGAGCTGCAGGCTACCCACTAGCAGCGACTAAGACAATCTGCTTCTTCATTCACATTTAGTAAGAGGAAGAGATAATGGCTTCCCACCACTCTCTCAAGCACAGAGACACAGCCTTACAAGCCTCCCATAACCCTCTAGCTGGGTTTTATTTGATAAAACCACATTACACATTCTTTCTCCAACAAAGGACTTGCAAGGGAGATGGGATTATTCTTATACCAATCTGGCCCATCCTTTAATTAGGGGTCACTTCTCTGACCACATTGTTGCCTTTTACTGAGACAGAAGGTATGGAATGGATGCTGGAGAGTCAAACACAACATTCACTCCAGCAGGTAACTGACTTATCCTTTTTAATACCAATACATAAGTTATTGGACTGAATATGGAAAAGATTGTAGGTATAAGTTAGATGTTATTATCCAGACTATGTTAAGGAAATATTTTTTAAAGTTTGGTCTATTCACAAAGTGATAATTGTGATGAGGGAGAATATTGCTTAAAATAATTCAAAATATTGTATTCACTTGATGTATTTTTATTTTTGAGAAAAGCTCCTTTTCAAAGTTCTTAAGCAATCCTAAATAATCCTGTGAGGCAGACATCGTTACTACTATTCTCATTTTACAAACGAACACTGCACTTATCAAACAGTAGATGCCAAATATTTGAGGAAGATGAGTTTATGGAGACTGTGTCCAAATAATATAACTGTTTGTCAAGTATTCACTTGCTTCTTGCACCTTCATGGAAGAACATAAGATTCTGCTACTTTGATGCTTGGCCGTGTGACTCGATTTATCTAATGAGATGCTAGCAGACAAGAAATGAACAGATATTTGAAATATACTTGTGCAATTTGGCTTGTTCTTCTGCACTTCTACCATCACATGAAAGTGGCATGCCCAAGCTGGCCCACAGGTGCCAGGAAAACAGAAGACACACGGAGTCAAGCTGGACTCCCTTGCAGCTTGGTGCCAACATCTGTTGAGGCTAGCCTAAATCCACCAAGTCCCTGCAGTTTGACCAAATTCAGGTGCATGAACAAGGGGAAATGATTGTTGTTTTAAACTGCTAAGTTTTGGGGTGGTTCGTTACGCAGTATTACTGGGGTAATAGCTAACTGATGCAGAGAGGAAGAGAAAATGGAAAGCCAACAGGTCATTTTCAAAAAGAAGTAAATAAACACAAGTAAATATTTTGATTGCTCAATATCACTCAGAAAATGGGAGAGCCAAATTCAAATCAAATTCCTCTGCCTCCACATCTTTTGACTTTTCTAAGACATGGATTGCCTCTCTACAGTAGCAGCAACGTTGCAAGCAGTTTCACTATTTGTCTGTATCCCTGTAATTTCAGTGAGTAATTCTCTCACTCATATTATCACATGGATTGTTATTATTTACTCCATTATACTGGTTTTTAATCAATGAGGAGATATAGTTATTAAATATGAGAAAAATTACTAATAACTAAGCACCATTTTAAAAACTTCTTTTGCACCATAACACATCCACCACATTTATATAGAGCTGCTCTGTTCAATATGGCGGTAGTAATCAAATGTGACCATTTTAATTTAAATAAAATTAAATTTAAAATTCAGCTCCCCATTCACAGTAGCCACGTCTCAAGGATATAGCAGCTATATGTTGCTAGTGGCTACCATATTGGACAGCACCAATATAGAATATTTCCATCATTACAGAAAGCTCTTTTGGACAGCACTGTTATAGAGACTATGCAAAAAGTAACACCCTCTTTTCAATTATGTCTAGTTGACTCATTTATAGGGCTTTGGGATACTTTCAACATGTTGTGCTTCACCGGGAATCCCTTGCTAAATAAATCTCTCTTGAATTAGGACATGGGGAGCCATACAATTCTGTCAGCAAAGCTGGCTGGTGACGTTAAAGAAAATGTGTACAGGTAGTCCTGACCTCTGGCCCCCAATTCAGCTGGAACTTACACGATAAAAGAGCTTCTGTCTCCATCTGAAAGCATCTGGAGCATGCTCAGCAGTCATGCAGCTGTGCTTACCTCCAACTTGCTGCCAAGCTCAGAAGAGAACAAAATCAATTAAAGGGATAGATCACAGTGTTTACCAAGGAGGAAACCCCCACATCTGGAACAGTGAGAAGAGTGGGCTGGTGATGAAAAAACACTGGGCATTGAGAAAATTACAAGTCTTGGTCCAGATCAGCCTCTATCTAGAGAAGTCATTTTCACTCTTTGAATTTTGTATTCCCGTCTGTAAGATAAACTGAGCGCATTTCCATACCTCCAAATGCCATCCTGCAGAATTTCCAGGCTTATCAAGCTATGATAATCCCCACCCTTCCCTTCAATGTCATCAGAGAGCTCTATTCCATCTACAGGCTAACAGACAATGTTCAATTGCCCTTTGTAGAAATCTGACATTAGACATGTGCTAGAATACCTCCCTCGGGAATAGTAAAAAAATAAGTGAGTTTCTACGTAAAAGCACTTGGGGGTCTTGCATCTTGAGAAGGAGCTACCCATCTCACAATGCAGATTCTCAGCCTCAGAAAAAGGCTAAACATTTAAAGATTGAGTATTTAAAACATTATAGCTGCACTAGCAACTTTTTAAATGCTTGAAATACAAAAATGAATACATGCCTGGTGTGAGCAGTGTTTTACAATTTTTCTTCCAAATGAAAGAGCCCCCCTGTTTCTTTTCATTTAGTGGCTTGGTTTATACTTTCATTTTTACAGTCCAGACAACCAGCAAAGTAAAATTCAAGCCTACTTTTGTTCTTTACAAAAGGAGCTTGTTTTAAAATAAAAAGGTTAATAAAAAAATAAATGAATAAAAGAGCTTGTTTGACCTTTTCTGAAAGGTAGATTATTACCATGGAGAATGAAGTAATCACTTATTCCATAAGTATTTTATTCCACCTGAGTTTCCAAACTTAAATAAAACTACCAGGACTAAAGGTCTTATTATACTTACCTATATAGAGACCATTCAATTCCAAACTGTCCTAAATTCTAAAAAAGAATTTAGAAGTTAAAAAAATCAAAGTTATTCCCCCTCATTACTCAAAATATTTTATTTAAGAAAACAATGACACAGATAATTCACTCACATCTACCTGATGATTCAAATCTGATGATTCAATGCTTCATCAATTATAAGCACATGATTAACTGATAATTGTTGATTAGGATTTTCTGAAATTATTTATTTATTTATCCTAGGAATACAATTCTCATTAAGGTATATTATATACCCAAAAGGTGTGCTTCAATTTATCATCAGGCAATTAACTACTGTGTAGAAAGCAATATAAGAAGACACTACTAGCTCAAAGAGATATACATAAACATAATGATGTCATGGTTCCTGTTTTCTAGAAGTAGCGATTTGGTAGGGTTGAAAATACAAGCTACTAACCATAGGTCTAGATACAGTGAAACAGAGGTATATACAAAAATCCAAACGAAATGCAATACATTCTGACCGCTTGGATCACAAAAGACTTGGCAGAGAATGGGGCACTGGAGTTGAACCTAAAACAACAGAAGTCCTTTAAAACAGGGGTCCCCAGCCCCCAGGCCATGGACCAGTACCAGTCTGTGGCATGTTAGGAACCAAGCTACACAGCAGGAGGTGAGTGGCAGGCAAGTGAGCATTACTGCCTGAGCTCTGACTCCTGTCAGATCAGTGGTGGCATTAGATTATCATAGGAGCATTAATCCTGTTGTGAACTGTGCATGTGAGGAATCTAGGTTGTGCACTCCTTATGAGAGTCTAATGCCTAATGATCTGAGATGGAACAGTTTCATCCTGAAACCAGCCCCACTCGCCAGGTCCATGGAAAAACCGTCTTCCGTGAAACCAGTCCCTGATGCCAAAATGGTTGGGGAACACTGCTTTAAAGGAGAGGCAGAAAGTGAGGAAGAGTGTTCCAGTCCGTAAGAAGGGAGTATAATTGCATTTTCATGGAGGTGAAGTTAGCCAAGAGAATGAGCATAAGACATGTGGTGGAGACCAGAGGAGATGAAGCCAGAAGGGAACATTGAAAGCAGATGATTGACACCTTTCAATGTCAATCATTGAATGACACCTTAAGGGATTTGAACTTTACCTGTAGATCAGAAGTTTACTTTGTGAGTCATCAATCCCCCGCCTAGAAAGTTTTAAGAGGGGGATTGACATACTCTTACCAGCATATTAGGAAGTTCATTCTGACAGCCCGTGAAGTATGGATACAGCTGGAATCAAAGAGACCTTTTAGGGCAATGTTTTGTGGTCAAGAGGCGGTCCAGGCATGATGTGGGGCAGGATGTGCAGGAGACAGATACGTACATTTCAGATGCACAATCATGGAAATGGCTTTGAGACAAAAGGCAAAGCTACATTTGTAGCCTTGATGAATGACAGGAGGATGACCTTCTAAAGAAAATCAATTTTGCCTCTGTTATACTTTTGTTTCAAATGTTATTTATTTATGGATAGGCTAAGATCCCCTAAAGACACAGTGTTAACGTATGTATCTATATTAACATATTTATATGCCATGCTCTGTTATTTATATATCACCTGATCCTAGTAGAAAGCATAAATCCAAAAGTAGGTAAGTCTTCAATAGCAGATAGTCATTCATCCATTTATGTGATCAAAAAACCTTAGTCGAGCACCTCATTAGGAAATAGGTTGTGAATAACATATACTTAAACAGCTATTGCAAAACCCCAATTTTTCTATGTTCAGGAGGAAAAAATACTTCTCTAAGAAGGATCAAGAAAACATCTTTGAAGGTGGTTATAGTTAAACTGGGCCTGGGAGAATAGGAAGGATTTAGATAGAGATGGGTTGAGAGAAAAGGCAAGAGGGTAGGTAAATTAGATGTGCCTGACAAAGGGCAGGGAGTCTAGGTTTGCGGTTGAATAGGACTCATAAAGAGAATTGGTGAAAGTTGAGATAGGAAAGGTAAGCTGAGAACTGATTTTGGAACACCTTGAAAATCAGGACTTTGGAAGACAACAGTCACTGCTGACGATTTTAACCAGGGGCTTGACTAGCCTAAAATATTATTCAAAAACAATAGTGGAGTCAAATTTTCGCATATCCTAGAAAACTCACCTCCACTTATTTTATGTTTTAAGCCTATCATAAAACACAAGGAAAATTTTCTCTCTCTAATTTGAGTAATAATTAGCATACAGAGAATGAAAGTGTTTGGGGTATCATCAATTCTAGGTTCCATCTCTGCCATAGAAACATCATCACGCTGTTAGGAATAAAGGGCAAACGAAAATATATTACCAAGAAATTAACTACAGTTTTCAGTGTTTCTGTGACATGGCCAAACTTTATTTAACGAAGGAAACGTTCACACTTCTCACTGTTAATTTGTTTTCATTCATCCAGAACATTTAAATATTTTCTTTTTAAAAGTGGTTTTATTTTTGATGTTTTTGGGTACATAGCAGTTGTCTATATTTATGAGGTACATGAGATGTTTTGATACCAGAATGCAATATGAAATAAGCACTTCATGGAGAATGGGGTATCCATCCCCTTATGCATTTCTCCTTTCAGTTACAAACAATCCAATTACACTATTTAACTTTTTTTTAACAGTCACCCTATTGTGCTATCAAATAGCAGGTCTTATTCATTCTCACTAATTTTTTTGTACCCATTAGCCACCTTCACCTTCCTCCCAGTCCCCCACTACCCTTCACAGCCTCTGGTAACCATTCTTCTACTCTCTCCATCCTTTAAACTCTTCCTTAATTCAAACGAAGTAAATAAAAATATCTAGTCTGAGAGCCAAGTCCTAGAATTTCATAACTGATGACGTCTAAAGATTGTTATGGCTGAACAATAAATCCCTGAAAAGTGATGCTTATATTCATAACAGAAATGTCACCAGAGCCTTAAATACAACAGCTTGCCCTGTCTTTACTACTGTGCAGCAAAGTCAAATTCGTAACTGATTTCGACTTGTACCTGCTACCACGTGTGTTGAGTTTGGTAGTGCTGGACAGCATTTAAAAAAAATTTGAAATCTTAATTTTAGCCTAATGAAATTAATCTGTAAATCAATTGTCTCCACTTATATTTTTACATACCTATCTTTCTCTTCTAAGAGCAGATGAATTTATTCTTGGACTATTTTATTGGCAAATAATGAATTTCAGTAGTTGTTAAAATAGTTCTTAGAACTCTTTCATCTTCCGTCTACTCTTAAATGGAGAGAGGTCAAAAATGGAGAAATCTGGCTGGGCACGGTGGCTCACGCCTGTAATCTCAGCACTTTGGGAGGCTGAGGCGGGCGGGTCACCTGAGGTCAGGAGTTTAAGACCAGCTTGGCCAAAATAGCGAAACCCCATCTCTACTTAAAATACCAAAATTAGCCGGGAGCAGTAGTGCGTGCCTGTAATCCCAGCTATTCAGGAGGCTGACACAGGAGAATCGTTTGAACCCAGGAGGCAGAGGTTGCAGTGAGCCAAGATCGCACCACTGCACTCCAGCCTGGGCGACAAGAGCAAAACTCAGTCTCAAAAAAAAAAAAGGAAAAAAAGAGAGAGAGAGAGAGATCTCCAAGTGAAATTTTTCATTTATACAGAACTGAACTTCTGATTGAGAAGGCACTGATGGACATTCTACAACTGTTATGAAACTATGTGTCAACATTATTTATCAAAGTGATTTGATGGTAATTGTGGTCTCTGTTATGGTATAGGAGTTCGCAAGCCAAATAGATACACATACTGAATGACGTTAGCATCCACCACTCAAAATCCAGTTAATTGTTGTTGGAGCCATGTAAAGCAGCAGTACAAGCTGTCTTGCAGAATACAGCGATAACTGTAAGCAGCAGTATGGATTCAAAGTTTCAAAAATTAATTTACAAATGGGTTTCAGAGATTCCACCAGATGGGAGAGCAACAGAGTTATGTTTAACCCTTGAGCTGGCAGTCTATGTGAGGAACATTGCCAGCTATAAAAAATAATAATCAGAGGCCCATGAACTGCTCTTTTTAAATGGTTACATTAAAACCCAGACACCTGTAGTTTTACTAGTTGCTAAAACGGCTTGTAATTGCACATGCATGAAACAGATGTGTAACCAGAGCTGTATAACTGGTTTCCATTATACAAACACAGGTGAATGAATGGCGGGCAGAAGGAGGAATGGAAAACTGAGATTTGTATCTTTGAAAATCTAACATCGGAGATTCATATGAACCTTTGAAAACATTTTTTGCTAAATATATTGGCCTGTCTCTCAATTGCTTTTAAATCATGGATATTTACATTTCCCAAAATAATCTGCTTAAATTTGGACAAGATAATAATGACTAATCCCCATCCCCTAAGACACGTGTTCTTCACTAGTCTTACTGAAACGGCTGCCAATGCTATGTAGGAAACTTTTTAACCGACTTCAACATTTTAGGGTTTTTTTTTTTTTTTAGATTTTTGTTAGGAAAACAACATAGCTTAAGAGACATAAAAATCAGCATTCAAGGATGTTTCCAGAACTTTAGTCTTTCAAAAACTATGAACCAAGGCCTCATTTCTAGCATCCTGGAGTTTGCTTGTTATAAAATGTACAGTATGGTGTGTCAGTTCATTTGGGACTGAGTCACACAGCCCAGGACGCAGTGCACTGAGGAAGTCATGTGAACCATTGCACAAATACATTTTTGTCAGTGTTTGGCTTGAGAGCTGGGACTCAGCAGAACTTTGGGGGATTGAATTTTAATTCAAATGTTCCAAAATTCTGGTTTACAACAACATCTGGGACTTGAAGAATGGATCACTTATTTTGGAATTCCTTAGAAAGGAAAAATGAAATGCAGACAATTATAACATTCAACAAGAATTGTCCTTCCAGAAATCCTCATCCCACCTGGGACGGAACCTTTGAGCCAATGCTTCCTTTCAGATGTCTTAGCAAAAGGACTGCAAACAGAATGAATGAGTTGGAGCAAACAGGGATCTATGTGAAAATCTCTCTGAATTGAGAAGGAAAACAGGATATGTGTTCATGCTCCCATAACTCATCAGGAAAACTCATTCCAAGTCATTCCCAGGGATGATCAGCTCCCCCAGAAGACCTTATCTGTCCACATTTTTTCCATTCTGAAAACATACTTTAAAAAAATTAAAAGTCGTTCTTGGAATGAAAATGCAGCCTCTTGCAGAATGTGAATTAAAGACATTTTGACCTGTAGGTGCACATAGTATTTTTAAAGGGCTACATGGCTGTTCATTCTGCAGCCCCAGCAGTTCTCTGGATTCAAATAATTCCTCAGAGACTACAGCGCCAGTCATGATGAGGAAAGTGAGGTGTAGAAAGCACCTGCTAAGTCTTCAAACTAGAGCCAAAAAACAGCAAATGGAATCAACAGGGCAAAGCTGTTTGGACATATTGCAAAGTCATTTTGGATATTCCCACTATATCTGTTAAATATTCATGTATATTCTGACAACTATGCCCTTGTTCCAGGAGCTTGGAGTTATTGGGTCTTTAAGTTAGGCTCAGAGTATAAACTGAGCACTCCTCGAAGTGTATTAATTCTTTCAGACTAGTGGTATACCATTCACTGCATAAATGTTCCATGCTCAATTGGTGAATCAGAGCACCAAAACATCCAGCCCGCCCATATTTTAAGATTGTGTATACATTCTGGCTCATGTGACAACATAAGGTGGTAGTGTTCCAATCTGGCTGTACATTGGAATGACCAGTAGGGCTTTATTAAAATGCAGGAGTCTGATTCCACTCCTAGATTTTCACACAGTTGGTCAGAGGTCCTTTCATCTGAATATTTTCTAAGATGTAAACCCACTGATAGTTTTTATTATGTTACCAAGACTAGAAAATACTGATGAAGAGTGAAATGTTTATTAAAACTCTGCTCAGGCACACTTGCAAAATAAAACTTACAAACCCATAAAAATGCAGGATAATTGAGCTCATTGCAGTTATGTAGGTCTGATATGTTTAAAAATGTGCAGGAGTTGAGGGACTACAAAAATCAGGGAACACAGGAGGCAGTGTAGGGATGGTTTCTTAAGTTCATTTGTACCAGTGGCTCTTTTCCTGTCCCACAAATAGTACTTTGATAGCCAGAAGTTACAAACACTGTGATGGCAGCTGGCTCTCAACAATGTTGCTAGGAAGGATTTCCCTTTAATTGTCCAGTGGCTCATTTCTGACATCTATAGCAAAAACTGGGAGATAGCTTGCAACAAAGTTATCCAACAGAGGTACCTCCAAAGTGGATACAACTGTTGCCAAAATAGATCCAGATAAGGCACTTCTCCCAAAACAATCACAAAATCAAGGTTATCCAAACTGAAAGTATCACTTCCCTTTCATCATCATGGATACAGATGTCCATTTTAAGTCTGTATCAAGGATCAAAAGAAACCCCAAAATACCTGACTTTAAGAGGAAAAACTGAACTTATCTTTATAATGCTCTTTCTGCATAAGGTATGAGTTGAAAGAGTTTCATGAGGGATTTTGTTCTTGAGTTTGTACTAGTAACCAGTTATGAAGCCCTTGTCCTCCATTCTAAAGTTTTGAGCAAGAGACTTTTCACAGCTTCTTAGTAGTGAATAAAGAAGTCCAGGTTATATCTACACCAGGGACCAAGAGTTTCATACAGCAAAGAAAACATTCAGATATCTGGTTTACAGATACAAGCATCTCCATCATTGACTGGTTTTTTACCTTTTCATCAGATACTTTCATAATTTATAAAACATCAATTTTGTAACTTCAGTAAAATCACTTAATCATGACTTTTTAAACCCACATTTAAAAAGGGAAAGAGAATACATACAAAACATCTTGAAAATCAAATACTTCGATGCTACACAACTCAGATTACTTTTCATCTTTTCCCTTCTTACCATTAAGGATAGAATAAAAAATGTGTGCTTCTAATCTGTGCTTTGTTTTTTACTAATACAAAATATTTATGTCCAAGTCAGATTGTTTCAAAATCCTTTGTGTCTATGATAATAACTTTCATTTCAAAACTGGAGTTTATAATATTTAATTACGGTTAAATTGGAATTATAGACTGTTGCAGTCTTTCATTTGTTCTTATAAACATATGTACTTTTTATTTGTATTAAATATTTCCCATATCTTCCAGAGAACACAGTGCTGTTAAAGCAGCTTCCTTTGATCAGGTGGTATGGTGGGGAATATCTTTCTACAAATTCTGTAAATGCAAGGAAAAATAAATGAAAGAAAAAAAATCTCTGTTTGATCACAAGTGTTTTACCTTTGAGAATTACTCTCTGGCCTTATAAAGTGACCTGTTCTATATGTAGCTGCTTTTTTGTTATTGTCTCACCCTAAATTCATTTTAAAATGCCAATTTCCATAATAATTTAATGCAGCTGTTAAGACATCCTCTTTCTTTTGATCATTGTTATTAATGATGTGCCATAATATATGCAAGGCTAGCAATCCTAGCTACTCTTCCTTACACAGACCATTGTGTATTCGCTTCGAGAACCTGTCCTCCTGCCCTGTTCTTCCAGCCTCAGCCAGCATCAGCCTCTCGCAACCTTTGAGGAGGCTCATCTGCTGATGGAAGCTCATTTCAGAGTTATTAGTCCAGGACTTGGGAACTATGTGGGCCGTTCTTCTGTGGTATACACAGTCGGAAAAGAAATTGTTCTTCACGATTCTCCAGAGAAGCAGCTTGGCCTGAATTTTAGTCTGCTCTTTGCTGTGGAATTGTTTATGGCAAAATCTTAATGCTACCTTTTGGTAACTGTTATTCCCCTCGATGTTTTGAAATTGCTGCTTCATAAATGTATTTTCCTTCCCAAAGTCAAAATCAATTGGTAGAACCCTTAAAGTTCTAAAAGAAAAAGAAAAAGGTATTAACCATAAATAAAATGAGACAATATAGGGTCAGAGATAAAACGTTTGATTATAAGCAAGTTTGTGGGGAAAAAAGTACTGTACAGATTTGTATATAATACTAGGAAATTAGCATCACCGCTAAAACCTTATTCCTCCCATATTTTTCAAATTTGTAAAAAAGTTTGAAATCCATAATCATTTTTGTGATTTTAATACCTCCTTCAGCAGATGCTCACTCAAGAGGGCTTCTTTGATTTCTAAAGTTTTGGGTTCTTTTTTGTTGTTGTTGTTGTTGTTTTTAAAACAAAAAAAAAAAAATCTGTTCTTTGAATGAATCGAGTTTTGTAATAGGTCAATATAGAAAAGTATTGTATCTTGGGGAATACAGTTGTTGACATTGTAGTTACTTGAAAGTTTACAAACATACTTATATGGTTTTCATTTGAAGGTTTCTTCTTGACTTTTAGTTGATTATTTGATTTAGTGCACTCAGATGATCTTTGGAAAAGGCTTGTTATTTGGGAAGACTTTCTCAATGAGCTAAAAGGCTGTATACTCCACAGTGAATTCTGATGAGGAATATACTAAAGAATTTTAGGCTCTGAAATAAGAAAGTTCTTGGAATTGTTTTTTTCCGGTAAAAAACAGTCCAAAAATTGTGTCATGTTTTAATCGAAAAGCATTGAGATAAACGACATAAGGTAAATGTCTCTGTAGCAGCCAAAACATTATCTTAGTTCTTGATTTACGAAATATTAATGTCATTTTTGTGGCAGGAAACCTTTTTTGCTTTAAGCATCTCTTTAGAAAAAGAATGTCAGAAAACAGAAAATGTTAACTGTGTTGTGGAAGTGTTTTTAAAGGAGCATATCAGCCAGGTCTTTGAACTTCTGTTTCTGCCATAAGTCAGACCAGGACACAGAGGTAGGTTGGCGAGGCTTTGGAAACTGTGCAGAAGGTCACTGCTGATCTCATTCCTTTATGGCGTTCTTTATTTAACAATGACATTAACTGCAAGCAAATTGCATGAAGATAAATAAGTTCATAAAGGAAACTAGGGGAAAGGAAGGGGTATGAATGAAGCTAAGATTTTCAGGAGAATGATGATCAGAGGGAGATGGTAATGAGATCAGAACAGAGACCTGCAATTAGAAAACCTTCTCTCCTTCTTCTTATTTTCATGTAGACATTTCAACTGGTCTCATTTCCTTCGCATTGAGGATAGGTATAACAATCAGGAATATCAGATGACATAGTGGGTGATTTCTGGCCTTGACTTCCACAGTTGCTGTCATGGGAAATAAGGAAAGGAAACCAATGTATTATCTAGGAGCATTTTTTGTCAAAGAATAACTTGCATTATTGGTGATATTTACTATTGAATGAAGTTATTTAAAAAACATTTCTGACTGAAAGAGTAAAAACATGAATGAGATTCTTTCCAAGTACTTTGTAATTCCTTAAAAAGAAATTGCCCCACTTCATAATCATGGAAGTCCTACATCAACAATGCTTAGCTCCAGGAGTGACAGTCCAGGTGAAGTCAATTTTCCATCCCAATACTAAATAAAGTAAGCAGGAAAATGAACATTTTACAGTTAAGATCGAGAGTAGCTTCCCAAAGTAGAAATGAGTTACCGGCTTCAAGCACGTGGCAAATCACAGCAAAACCTTAGGATTGCATGTCAAGATTAACCTTGAGTCTGGCTGTAGGCAATTTTATTCTAATATTCCTCCACCCTGCTGTCTCACTCCTGAAATCAGTAGCTCACACATACACACACAGAGACACACATACTGTCACACACACATGTGTGTATAGGTATGTTCATGTAAATGTATATGTTTAGGTATACATACACGCTGTGGACATGAAAGTGTTACATGCATTTAATTTAAATAATAATGCCCCTGTCATTCTTTCCTGGGGTTTGATGACTGGCTAATAGCAAATGAGGGGCTTTGCACGACTAATTCCAGGATTTTGTTAGTCTCTAGGATATGCCTTTCCCTGAGATTTTCACTACCATTATTAACAAAAATGTAAAGTCCAACGTCTTCAAGTCCAAAGGGCACAGATTAATTTTTTAAGAAGTGTAGTTTCAAACGGGACTCTTCCAACCTCTTGATGACTCTTTCCAATGAAATGGTATAGATTCCCTCTCAGGAGATGAATCAATTTGTAATTATTGTTACTACCTATTTTTCTTAAACTGCTATGAATCAAGGTAGTGAGCAAAGCCTTACATGTAAAAGTTTCCTTTTCTCCGTTTTCTTCCCCAAGTTCCCAAAGCAAAGGAATGGCACATGAATGGAAAAAAAAAATTTCATGCTGCAATTTTTTTTTTTAATTGCTATATGGGCAAAACAGGTGCTGAAATGTGAAATCCTTTGGAGGAATTTCCTCAGTAGAACAAATGAGTACTAACACTACCTTAAAGTGAAACTGGCTTTAATGCGGAATGTCATACAAACGCAGTACCTATTGACAGATGATCCATAGATGACTGTCCCAAAAAGACCCCCCAAAAAAATAAATAAATAATAAAAGTATACTGTCACTTTAAGAAAAAATAAACTAAAATATGAACTACCAAAAACCCTGCCATTTCCAGCCTGGGCTTGATTAATGATTTTTCTATCTAATAAAAGGTTCACAAACCATCTGTTTTTCTCCCTAATGCCTTGCCCAAAGGTTTTTCGTTCCTATTTCAGGCTCGGGGCCAACTGACATTCCACTCTTTTTTTTTCCCAGCCTTGTAAACAAACCCTTCTCTCTTTTTAATCTTCCAGTGCTGTTTCCTACCCATCGTTATGCATATTCATTGCGAGTAAACATTTTTAGTGTCTACACTTAATCTCTTCCACTGGCAATTACTGTTCTATGCTGTTTTGTAATGCAGAAGGGCCAACGCTTTCCGTTCTAATAACAGCTGGGCCGCAGATGGGGCCTGCAGTCATTGTAGAAAATAAAAATTTACAAGATGCCAGTGGAATTTATTTCAGTTTTATGGAGTCACAGGAGGAACCTTTCTGTTATCCGCCTTCAGTGAAATCTGCAGGCACAAGGCAAGCTTTTGACATTTAATCAAAGGGGGGTTCAGGTAGGGTCTGGAACAACGCAAGGAAGAAAGCAGGTGGATCGTATTAGGCAGTGCCATGGTTAATTTATTTAGAAGTGATTGGCTTAGATGTGTGCAGCCAATATTTGACATCATGTATATATCTTGTTTAGCATCCTGCCTCTAAATTGTTACCACTGGAGAGACAGTGAGCTGTCGCTGTGAACCGAACCAGGTGTTTGGTGAGGTTGCTACTTAGAGGTGCTGATGGAGATGGCACTGTACTCACCAAAGACGAAGCGTTTTGTGTGGTTTCTAAAAGTTGACTCATTTTTACTTCACCGCATCGTTCTCTGAACTACTGTACGTGCTTCTTCAGCAGAACCCCAGAGCTTGCGGATGGGCTTTTGAATACGGGCTGCAACCTTTAATTTAACAATGTGGTTTAACTGGAAATTTTCTGTTATACGACTCGAGTATGTGAAAATGGATTTATCTGCGAAGCTTAAATTTCCAATGTGCGCTGTTACGCTGATCCAGGGTGGGATCAGAACGATGCCGTGACATACTGAGCCGCCGGAGCTTGGTGGTTAAGAGCTAACTACGACTCCCAAAATGAAAAATAAATGGTCACACACACACTATAAAACTGCAACCCAATTCACACACGATGCCGTTTCTGGAAGGATTCGCTGTGGTTCTTGAACCCACCCTGTTTGATCCTCCACTCTGTATCCCTTCCTCACCCCCACACCTTTCCCCCCAAGTGCGGAAAGGGAATCCAGGAAACCCACCAAGGGCATCCCATAATTAAGTAAGTAAATGCACATGGCTTTCTAGACTGGATGAAACCTATGCCAAAGGTGCTTATGTTTTCACATTTGGGGCCCTCTTTTGCCACACACCTTCAGCCGGTTGCCTAGCAACCAGGAGAGACCCACTGAGCATGCTCACTGAGGAGCCTAATTGCTATCACAATTTACTTTTGTTGTTGTTGTTTTTTTTTTAGGCCCATTAACCAAAATAGGATGCTTTCCTTTTTGAAGGACAAGTAAGGTCTGCATGAATTTCAAAGGCAAGAGAGTATATTTCGATACCAAAACAATTCAATGCAATCCCAGGTATGCAGGCGGGTACAGATAACAAACATAAAAATTGGAGCAGATTGACATTAAATAAAGTATAAATTCCCATTTATTCAGATTTTTATAGACTCATTTCTTTTATTCTCTTTATCTTTTCTAATTGTGGCTTTTTTTTTCCCCCCTAAGAAAGTCATTAAGAGGGAAAAGCGGAATTTAATGTCGTATGATCAAGTACATTAAGAAACTTTATTAAAGAATTTACATTGATAGATAGCATTTTTTCTTCCATCCCTTCCTTTCCTTCCTTTCTTTCTTCCTTTTTTTTTCTTTTTGAAAAATTTCCTGGTGGTTCCAAGTCTGTGGCTACGATTTAACTCCCTTAATCTTTTCACAAAGGGCAAGAAATAATTTTGTGTATCTCAGAGAGAAAGGCAGTTTTTTCCCAACTTCAAGAAAAAAAACACATTTTATGTTAGGTTCATCTAATCTATTCATTTGTTGAAATCTTATTACAGTTGCATGATTTTTTCCAATTTCTAAGTTGGTATATAAAATAAAATATGCTTGGAACACTGTCTATTTAACTAGCTTAATTACTAAACGGAATGCCCTTTCACAGGAAATGTTATACATGGTTCAAAACTACATTTCCAGGGCGTTTCCCTATTTCTTTTCAAATTTGCTAACTCATTTGGGAAAATTAACTCTTGCTCTTTTTAACTCTATATATTTTATACAAACTACCTTACATTGCATGAATCTAGGATTTCTAATATGGGCACTGGCTTTTTAACTAAGTCCATGACGCGTCTCCTGTCCAGCTAGTCCTGTGGAACCAAATGTTATGCAATTATTGGTATTAAATGGCTTTGACGGTGGGAAAGGCTGTCAGGATAAAGCTCTCCCACTCTCCTTTGGGAACTTAACAGGTATCAGCAAGGAATGAAGATGAAAGAAGCTCCCGAGGTGAGGTAGTGGCAGTATTCTTATCTAAGCCTTAGATACAGAACAACCCTCACCTCCTACTCCAGCCTCCCCCTCTCTCCCAACCCCTCCCAACTTTTTATTTGCCTTCAGCGGCCAAAGCATTCTGGGAAGAAAATGTTGTTCTGGCTGTGCTACTGGTGTCAGTGTCAGAAGAGCACAGAGCTAACTCACAATGCACTGGTACTGTTTCCCTCAGAACAAACTGGTGTGTGTGGTGTGTGTGTGTTTTCGCAAACAATAGTTCTTGTTATGTGTGAGCCAGTAGTTTTACCATTCCCTCAGAGACAGCCAGCAGAGGGAGCAAATTTAGTACACAGCAGTATTCCCTAATGTCCTAGCATTGGTAAGAATTCTGGAGGACATACTATATAAGAAATTAATAAAATCAAATGATTTCATTTCGTTGTGATTAACCCTGTTATGCAGAGAAGCACGTCGAGCGATGCAGGGTAATGAAGAAGTAAACGAGGCTAATTCGCTCAGTCAGAAGACCTCGGCTTGGTGGTTGTGAATACGATGATATAGCTGGTAAAATGGCACTTGTTTCCTTTTTCCTTCCAAAAAACTACTAACAAAAAATTTTTAAAAAACACATACAGATACACACAATATGTGTGTGTTTTTAATTCCATGGCTGGAAATACTTATGTTCCATTTATATAGTTTCACATATGTTCTTTAATATGTGAATATATATATATATATATATATATATATATATATATTCCTTAGGGAAATCTTTCTTCAATTTCATTCATGTTGACAATTTCATTCTCTTTCCTCTCTCTGTCCTCTGTTTCATTGGTCTCTCTCTCTCTCTCTCTCACACGCACACACACACACACACACACACACATGACTCTGCAACAGTTTTAGTCCTCAATGCTTTGGAGCTACTCTAATGTTTTGAGAGGAAAGTAATTTTTCAATTTCTGTTTTACCCCAAACCCAACAGGTGACTGGCCTAAAGGGACTTTGTTCCCCATCCCCTGCTTAATGCTGCTGGCTCACCATAGCTCTAGTGACTCAGAATTCAAATCGAATGCGAACATTTGGGAGTAAAGCAGGGAGTGATGAGAGCTTTTATGAACAGAAAGAATTGAAATAATTGTTTGGTCTTTTTTCTCTCTCACTCTCTGTCAAAGTAGAATCAGAATTGATTGTCTCCTCTCACCTGTGGTCATTTTCCTATTTCAGAGCATTGATGATATCTGGACCCATGTCGTTTTCAAGTTTTCTAAACCTTAATCTCTAGAAATCCTGTAGAGTGTGTCAAATTAGAACTCCATTCCAGCAAATACATCCTCACATTTCCATGCTGTTAATTCAAGGCATTCATTAGAATGTAAGGCTCTTAACCATTTTCACTTAAGGACATGGATTTTCTCCTCACCCCCTGCATCTGTGCTTTTCCCTGTTTCTTCCTTCCCGCCCCAATCTCCTGATATATTTCAAGTACTTACACTCTACACCCTCCCCAAAATCCTGTTGTCTTCAGCTTGTAAAAATCTTCATAACACACCTATCCCCTCTTTATACAAAACCTGACATTTTGGCTTGTGATGGCAGCAAATGTGATACGCTAAATTCACATGTAAAAATTCAAAGTTTAAGAAAAAAAGTGACTAGATTCTAATACATAGTATGCTCTTCTCTTAGTTATAAAAGGAAACTTGTTCCTTCTCTTTTCAGGTTCGATGCAAAATGACACAAATATAGTGGATAACAGTAAGTGATCAGATTTCCATATAGACTGCATGCAGACAAATTAGCAATCAGAAGTTCCTGACACGGTGGCTGTGTTTGAAGACTCAAAGAATTGCAAAGCAATTTTCCTTCCCAAAGTGCATTTGAGTCATTCCAAAAACTGCTCAGAACCCTTATTCATAGAAATTTTTAAAACTCAAAAAAATTGACAAATTGTTTTCTTTTTATTAAAAAAGGGGAAACTGTATGCATACCTACTGGCTTATTACAACTGAAATTCCTTTAGGATACAGAGTGTGTATAGTAAATGATCACATAGTCATCAAAAACCACACATAGAAGAATCTCCTACTGTCTTGATGGACAACACAGATTTCACAAAGATTTGTGTAAAAACTGTACATATTTTCCTCCTACAAAAACAAACATCTATATGCAAATTTCATTAAAATAAACAGAGGAGTGCTTAAACTGGGAAAGATGGAGTCAGATGTTTTTTATTATGGGTTTGAATGCTATGGAATTGGTAACTGCATTTTTTTATTTGTTCAGTAGAAAAAAATCACAAAATATTTTAATAATGCATACCTAACATTTATTTTCTTATTAGTAATTGTTATAAAACCAGACCATTTTGCCAGCCTATCTCACTGCACCTGTTACTAGATATTTCCAAGAGACTCACTGACACACCAATTTTGCCTGCGTGCACTGCGTGTATTTTCCGTTGTTTTGATTATACAGTCAGGGCACAGGCAGCTTGCATTCAAAAAAGAAGACACATTTTATTCAAAGAGAGAAAGTGATGTCCTTGGAACTTCAACCTTAATGAAACACTTTTTAAAAGGACACACTGTTTGGAATGAGAAGAGATCCAAAGAGAGAAGGATGAGTGCGTGATAGAAACGAAAGGAAAATGGATTAGATTAGCAAAGCAAGACTACAGTATCCCAAGAGACTTCTAAAAAATCTGTATGAAGTCATTACAAGCACACAGTATAATCTTGCGGGGTAGATGCATGCTTCAGAGTGCAAAGAAAGTTTGCCCTCAAGATTGAGTTTCTGAGGAATTAATTCTAAATATTCCCTCTAGTCTTAGGAGTTTTCAGTCCCAAATTGCTTAAATGATGATTAGCTGAAGTTCCTCTGACTAATTTCGGCAGAAGTAACATTTCTAGCTGGTTGATTTGGGCATCAAAACGAACCAGTGTCTCCGGACATCTGTACTATTATAGAGACCCCCTTATGCTAAAACCCGACTCCAGCACTACCCTTACAAAAATAGCACATTTCCGTTCATGCAGAACGGTGATTAGACTTTCCCAACACAACTCATACTTTTTAAAAGGCGCGTCAGAATTTTAAAGTGCATTCAATAAAGGGCATTGGCACATTAATGCAGCTCTCTTTGAGGCAAGATGCCGCATAATTTCCGCTGAACCGTCGCACAAACCTTCAATAAAGAAAGTTCGCAAAGAAAAAAACGTATACCCATGCACACATCCGATGCTGAGAACAGTGTCCTTGGGAATTAAATAACACTCTATGTCTATAAAACTAAGCCTTTAAGATGCTTTGTTTCGCATACTTAAGGAGGAGCGAACGTCCCCGGAGGACTGTTGTTTTGTTACCTTATTTTAAATATTCTGTTTTTCTGCAGCTGTCTGCCTACATGGTAAGACTACACAGGGTATTCTGCTGGATGCTTATTTTTTTCTTCTACATCTAAACATGCATTTATAAGAAACAAATGGCTTTCTGTATCGAGGGCTTTCAAAGTGACCATGGGGTTGTCAACACGCTGGAAGAGTTGCAGCAACAGTGTGACAGGTGGATTAGCTCTCGCTCAGTTTAGCCTCTTGCCTGCTCATCCCGGGCAGCTGTGCAGATGTAGCTGATGCCACAAAAGATAAAGACTATGTGCGTAGAGAGTACCAGCATTATGTTGAGCACTCCGTTTGTGGTTCTATGTCATGGTCTTCAAGCCTGTTAAAAGTGACACTGAAAATACAAAATGGGGTGGCACATAAAACCCGACCCCAAATTAGGCAGTTTTTCAAGACTGGAGGAGACGTCCCTGAATGGCTGCAAAATCATCAATAGCAGCTGGAGAGACCTGTTCAGTGGATTTTACTCCGTAGTCGAGCATATTTCAAAGTTTAAATTCTTAACAAAAGGAAACCAGGACCATAGGAAAAAAATTTTTTTAGGAGGAAAAATAGTGACAACCAAACATCTCAAGAGTTTTTATAGCCTGTTTAGGTTAGAAAGAAATGTCTGTTTCAGTTTGCCATCATTCTGTTTACTGAGCCTATGCTAGTCATACTTATTGTCAGGTTGGGACACATAGAAAACAAAACCAAAGAATTTTGCTGTAAGCAACATTAATTGAGCAACAGTGTTGGCCTTCTGGGGGTGGATGTTCTCCCATCAAAAAGATCTGGTAGCTAAGCCTGCCCAGATGATTAAGCTGGAAGAGTTACTGAAGTTCATGGTTTAAGTAATGGCTTTCACCTGTAGGCTTCTATCCACAGTCAATTTTGCCAAGAAAACCCCACAAAAGTGCTCAAAGGGATATCAGTAAGCCCCCTTTCTAAGTCACAGGTGGCACCATCATGCCTGGTCATTGATTTTTTTTTTTTTTTTTTTTTTTTAATGCTAGATCATTTCAGTGGCTTCTTGCTTTTAAAAGTCAGCAACTCCTGATTCTTTTCTTCTTTATTCCATGTTTTTTGCCTGCACTCACTAATCCAGACTTCCTCTGCTAAAGTTGTAAACTGCCCCAAACTGGGCCAACCAAGATAAGGCGAGAACAGACAGGGTCACCAGAAATATTTACTGAGCACTAATGACTCCCAGTCCTAGTTTAAGAGAGAAAAAACTGCCAAAACATTTTTTTTTTCTAGGCAAAATTCAGGCATCAAAGACCAAAACTGTTACATCCCTAGGAGAAGAGGTATCTCCCCCACATCACTGAGACATATAACTGAAACACCATGGAAAACCTTTTTTTGTCATGAAAAGATGGTAGTTTATAAATAAACAGAGGATATTAATTCCTCATGTGTTGAGGTGACGAGCAGAATGTGGTCAACGCTGAATATGCAAAATTACAGAAGAAAGTGCTGTCGGCATTTTTTAGCATATTTTGGTGACGTGGTCATATTATAAAAGATAAAACATAACGCTCAGATATTTACCACCTGAAAGAAATTCTTTTGGGCAAGCCCTTTGAGATATCAGAGACCAGGGCTCAGTTTTCCCTCAATTAAAAAATGAATTGTGCATGCCTCCCAAGAGACATATTACAGATTTTATAATTCGCATAGAACAACCTACACAGCTTCAACTTCCAACATGTGTACATGTAACTGTGTAGGGGGAGAAATGAGATGCACAAGTCCCATTAATCATGGCAGTTGCATGCTTAATTTCATATGCACTGCAATGAAAAATTACTTCTTACTATCTAAGATAAGATTCAGGAAGAGCCTGGGAAATCAGGAGCTCTTCCAACATACCTTTCTAGTCCAAATGTGAACAAGGAGCTGGTGACTCATTTAGCAGACATTCCGCAGACAAACCCTCAGGGCAGATTTGACATGAACAACTCTTAGATCAAGGATCTGCTCACAACAAAGGAGGAAAAGTGTTGTCAAAACCTTGCAATCCTTTTTACATCCAAGCAAGAGAAACATGGTGATTTTACAGAAACTTCTCATTGTGAAATAAACAGCAAATTGAAGAGTAGGTAAGGCTTGCATTGGGAGGCCTGAGTCACAGGCTCAGATTTAGATCGGAAGAATTAATTGACTAAAGGCAGGGACCTTCCAGTATGTTAACCTCAGAAACTAACTTATTCATTGCTGATTTTACCATTCTTCAACTTTGTAAATGCAGCCAGTTAAGGTAATCTTAGCTGTATTCATAGGTTCATAGAAGTTTAGAGTTGGAAAAAAAAAAAAAAGCACTTTAAGATTCCTGTCTTACTTTTAGATTTTGTAAGTCTAAATCTAGTATTAATTATCTCCATTAAAAAAAAAAAAGCAAAAACCCAAAAACCAGTTTCCCCTTTAGGGAGACCAACTCACCCCAGGACTTTTGACTGGGACTTTCATGCTTTTTAGCCCTGAAAGTTCCACCTCTGATTTGCCTTGCCTCTGTCCAGGCAAATCTGCATGGTTGATCATCATTTATAATCCCCTGAATTCTCCATCTGTGTTGGTGGCACTGCCATTATCTCTAGGGCCCAAAACCTCAAAGTCATCTTGACCTTCTGACCCTCACATTCAAATATTCAAGGGTTTCTGTTTTATATCTCAAGACTCTTCTCTTTACTTCTTGTTCACTCCCACTGCTTGATGGCAGCTCGAGCCCTTATTACCTCCATCCTGAGCCTCTGTGAGTCCCTGCCCTCTTCTTCCTGGCCCCATTCTTCATAGGACACCAGGTCTACCCATAGGTCTTAGGAAATGACAACTTCATCATGTTCAAACATTGTCATTGTGTAACTCAGTTTAATTAGACTCTTAGCCTGGTACTCAATCACTCATGATGCCTCCCCAATCTATTGTTCTAGCTTTATGATACAGAAAAAAACAGACAGCTTCCTTGAGAGATTAAAAAAAAATGTGTCCCCAATTCACCATTCTCCTTCATTAACTAGTTATGCTAACAGGGCAGGTCATTTAATCTCTCTTGGCTTTGGTAACTCCATTTGTGCAATATGTTGCCTTCCTTAAAGGAAAAAGCTAGTCTAGTTGATCTCATGAAGTACTGATCCTGAAAAGTTATGATTTTCTGACCACCTATTATCATTATGTGTAGACTCTCTGTACTGTTGGGTAGCTCCTTATTTTAGGAACCAGTCCTGAGTTTTCCCAGCTCCATGCATTGTATGAATACAGTTCTGTGTGTCCTTAAACCTCCCTTCAAGTCTCCTGTGACTCTCTAGAAAAGGAGTCTTGGAAAATGCCTATCCATCACCACCTCCTTCCACAGACTCAGTTAAATCTCTCCACCTTCTCCAAACTTCCATGGCTTGTTGCTTTTACCTATTCTGTGACACCAATGAAGTAACTCTAGTTTTTGTATCATTACTATTATTTGTGCACATGCCTTATTTCCTGTGCCTCTGTGAGCTCCCTAGGGACAAGGATTCCAACCTACTTACAGACAGGCACAATGGCGTGGTAGTTAAGAATTGTCATGGGTTGAATTGTGTCTTCCAAAAAAGATGTGTTGGAAGTCCTAACTCCTACCCCTCCATACCTCAGAATTTGACCCTATGTGGCAATAGGGTTGTTACAGATGTAATTAGTTAAGGTGAGGTCAGACTGGAGTTGAGTGGCCTCCAATCCAATATGACTGGTGTTCATATAAGACCAGGATGTGAACACATAGGGACACAAGAAGAATGTCACATGATGATGAAGGAAAAGATTGGAGTTAAGCAGCTACAAGCTAAGGAATGCTAGAGATTGCCAGAAACCACCAGAAGCTAGGAAGAGGTCTAAAAGGATTCCTCTGCAAGTTTCAGAGGAAGCATGTCTCTGCTGACACCTTAATTTTTGACTTCTAGCCTCCAGAACTGGAAGACAGCAAATTTCTTCTTGTAAGTCACCCAGTTTGTAGCCTTTTGTCGTGGCAACTCTAGAAAACTAACAGAGTTAAATTGCCTGGATCTGACACCTTATTATGCTGCTTTCAGCTGCATGACTTTCAGCAAGTTACAACAACACATGATGACTCCATGTCCTCATCTATAACATGATCATAATAACAGAACCAATATCCTAGTGTTTATGTAAGGAATCAAAGAATTAATACATGTAAAATTTGTATCAGCATCTGGCAATAAATCGAAACTATTTTACCTTTTCATTATCCTTCAGTGTTATGCGTATAGTCAGCATTCAATAAATGTTTATTGAATGAGAGAATATATAAATTGGTTAAAGAAAATTTGAATTTATATATATATATTCAGCTTGTCTTTGTTGACTTGGTAATTTAATTCAACATGGAAAGATGCTTTGCTTATTATTCACTTTATATTAAAGTGCTGAGTGAGTTCAGGGCCAGGTCCAAATGCAGGTTCTACTGGTTCTTTGCTGTATGACCTTGTGTAAGCCTACTTGACGTCTACGATGCTCCATTTCCTCAACTTAAAATGGAAGAAACTTGGTACATAGAGTTATAAGTGAAGGTTAAGTAAGATGATGTCAAACAAACTTGATTTTCATAAATATCAGCTATTGCTATCACTCTTTTAAATTTTATTTTAAAGAATTTTCCTTCTAATGTTTTCCTAAGTTCTAGATCAGTATTGTAAAAGACTAGCATTTTCAAAACTTGCATGAAGAGAACAGCATAGAGAAGGAATCTGACTCTTAAACTGGCTGGATCTCAATTTCCTGATCTCTAAAACAGTGCTTCTCAATTGGGAGCCAATCCCCCCCAACCCCAGGGACATTTAGCAGTGTGTTGAGCTATTTTTGACTGTCATGATTGGAGGGTTGGTAATACTGGCATCTAGTGGGTGGAGGCCAGGGTTGCTGCAACTCGTCTTATAATGCACAGCACAGGCCCTAACAATGAAGAATTATTCAGCCCAAAATATCAATAGTGTCAAGGCTGAGAAACCCTGCTCTAAAATTAGGTGGTTGGGCCAGGTGATGATACCAAGTGAACTTTCACATTCCTTCCAGCTCAAAAATGTTGTAAGTATCTGATTTCCACAATGCATTGTAAATGCCATGCTCTCAGGCTGTGCAATTAATTATTTTTATCATTCTCTATTTTTAAGCTATTTTTTTCTGAATGCCAAAAAACTAATTATTTGAGATAATCTAAGTTCTCTTAGATTTCAACCCAGTTCTCAATGTTGCACTTTCTAGATTGCTTGGCCCAAATGTTTCTATAAAAGTTTTTTCATTCACTGTTTTATTTGGGATGTAGGCTCAGGGCATGAATTAGAAACTTAAAGTAGCAGTGACTTGAGTAAGATAAAAGATGATTTTTCTTTCACATGTATTGATCTCTCTAATCCCTGCTAGGAGGTGGCTCTCCTCTGGGAAGTCATCATGACTCTCATCTGCTGTGGGGCTACATGGAGTCCAGGCCCCAGGCTTCTTCTCTCTTGTTGTTTGGTCATTCTGGAGACTTTGCCCTCATCTGCATCCCCAAAATGGGACATTGCTGTGTCCACATCCAGCCTGTGGAATGGGGAAAGGATAAAGGAAGCATGCCCCTTCCCAAACGGTATGACCCAGAAAATATTGACAGGAGTCCCACTCATATCCCAGACACCAGAACTTACAAGGCCACACATACTTGCCAGGAAAGCTTAAATATAGTCTTTATTCAGTATGGTCATGTACCCAGAAAACATTTGACAAAATATTGGGATCATATTCTAGAGTAACCCCCTTAGGGATGAGGGGGTTAAGAGTGTTGATAGAGGGGAATGGTTTTAATAATAGACAATCAAATCTAAGTTCAGTATCAGTCCTGGAAAGGGCTCAGATTGGGCTTTCTTGAGTCATATCTCTTCCTCTCATTCCCTGCCTATGCCCCCGGATATTCAAGCTGCCAGATACCCCCCAAACCTGCTTCCCTAGTCTCATCATTTCTACTCATTTCCTAAGCTACAAAACTAGCCCAGCCTCGTAATTAAGCAGTAGGAGTGATAGAAGGCTGAAAGGGCTGGTAGCCCTCCTTGCCAAGATGTGGAGAGAAACTGCCTAAGAAAAATTCAACACAGAAAAAAGATTTCGGACAGGGAGTAAAAAAGACTGAGTTTTGAAAGTATTGTGTGCACACCCCGAGCCAGAAAAGTATAGGGACTGCCCATCCCCTTACAGCTCCCAGTGGAGTCAATAAATCCCCCTTTTTGCTCAAGCTGGTTGAAATTGTACTTTCTTCACTTTCACCCAGAACATGTCTCACTAATACAACCTTCAAGGAATTCCCATTCTAGTGAAAGATTGAAAGGAGGCAGAAATACAACCTTCAAGGAATTCCCATTCTAGTGAAAGATTGAAAGGAGGCAGAAAACTGCTCAACTTATTAAACTTCAATCAGTTCCACATAGAGCCAGTTTTCTCTTTTCCACTATTGAGCTAGAACATATACATTTCCAGGAAAAAAAAATGGTAGAATTTATAAACTTTTAGGAAAACTTAACATTCAACTTTGTGTCACCCACTTCGAATAGAGACTAATATTGGATCATAGACACAAATATTGGTATCTGTCACATGATTGGCTAAACTTAATTTTCTAAAATACCTTTAAAATGACCATTTTTAATCAAATGTTCAAGCCAGCTCTCTTCTTGTTTAAAAATTAACCGGACTTTTTAAAGAAAATATTCTTCCTGCAGATAATACACATGAGAAAACCTTGTTCATTATGTTCTTGGGTGGCCTTGAAGCATAGGTGGCTACCGCATGGCAGAATCAATGCATCGAAGGACGCGCTGAATGCCTCCATTAAGGAAGGCTTCAGCACCAAGAGCAGAATTCCATAGCATTGGGCCTTTGCTCAAGAGTGTCTTCTGTTCAGCTGAGTCAAGGCTAACTTAGGTGCCTCAAGTAAAATCAACTAAAAACCGACAATATACTTCAGGCTTAGGATCTGGAACTACTCAAAGCCTCGTTCACACTTGAAAGTGGATTTGGTGCTAAGTCTTCAGTTTGTTTGAAAAGGATTATCAGAGCCAATGAGAGGAGTTTTGGAGCCAGGACAAATGCTAAATTTTGGGTCCATGAGCGTGGAAGATTGACTTGGCCAGTGGAAAATCACCAGACAGCTCTTGCCAATTTGAAAACACTCAAGGGCAGCACCAGAACCTCTGGGCTGGCGAGAGTGTCCCTGGCTGTTCCCTCCTGTTGGCCGCTCCACAGAAGAGTGCCATGATGGGAATGTTCAGCTGTAAACCTGCAAGCAGCCTGCTGGGCTGAGCCCTGGCTGGAGGCTACATAAACATTTTCCTTTTCCAAGCCCGGACATGGTGCTCCACAGTAGCCGAGTGCCCACCCCTCCAAGCTGGGACCTTGGGGTCTCCTCCAGAGTTTTGCTCTCCTTTTTCTCTCCCTATCCAATTTTTCATCATCCCCCGCACCCCGCCGCTGGCTTCCCCAGAAAACTTCCTCAGATTTTATCTCCCTCCCTCCCTCCCTCCCTCCCTCTTTTCTCTGTCAATTCTCCAGCCACCTGCTGGGGCCATGATGACAGCTTCTTTGCTGTGTTTGCTGCTAGGACCAGTTTTATGCATAGATGGAGCTGAAGGCTACCCATAAGGCCTGATTTCAAGGGTGCATAAATGTTTGTGGAGACCCGGTATACTGCCACTCCTGCTCAGTGACGTCTGACATTTTCACAAATAATTGTAATGACTTGGGCAGACTTTTACCACGTGCCTGGTGCTCGTCTAAGAGCTGCACATACATTAACTGATTTAATCCTTTCATTGCAAAGTGAGAGATGAGGTTTAAAGTGGTAAAATATTCGGCAGAGGTTGTCTCCACTGAAATTCGTACTAGAATGTCTACAGCTAACTACAGATCTGGTCCTGTTGTAATTTTTATAAATACGCAGAAGTGTCTCCAGGAGAAGTTGTGTGGCACAGCAGGGAGAAGAGGACAAATAAAGGGCCCTGGGACATGAACATTAATGACCTGATAGTACTGCCTGCCGCATTCCTGTCTTCATCTCCCTCATTTACCTTCGCTTGTTCAAATAAGCCATACATATTGTTTTGCAGGGCTGTTAAAATCCTCCTGCCATATCCCCTTCTCGTATTCCTATAATAGCTCCTCATGAACCCTAGAAAGAAATTAAACTTTCACAAACTTCCAGCAGCCCACGCATGAATTCCCCTTTACTTCCCCAAATACGGCAGCTCATTTTCTCCATCTCTCCTGCTTGTCAGACCTCACAATACAATCATCAGAAAGTGGTTTTTTTTTTTTTTTTCGGCAGCAAATCCTATGCCTGCTGTAGAGTTCACAGAAAACAAGATCAATATAGTAAGTAAGTATAAAATGTGTAACCTTCATATACACGACAAATATTAACTTAATATTATACCACTGTCTTCAGGGCGCTTTATAGGGATTAATTACATGATGTCTGCAAAGCAGTTTGAGAACCTCCGGGAAAGGTGCTATAGAAATACAAGGTATGATTATTTTTAGGAGCTGCTACTGCTGACATTCAGCATAGCATGAAAGAATGAAAAATTATCTCCATGTTCCCCGTCGTGGTAACAACTTCAGCTTAGGGTTTAGAAGACCCATTTATAGAAAGTGCTAAAATTAAAAAATGCATTCCTCAGATGAGCTCATCTATGTAGCTTGATCTATGGAAGAAGAGACCTTTCTAACCACAAACCAAAAAAAAAAAAAAAAAAAAAGACTCTTTAGGCCAAAGTAAGAAATTTAGAAATGTAAAACGTTTTCAGTGAAGGACTCAGACCCCTGGCTCAAGTTCAACTCCCTGCCTCCAAGAGAGGCTATATGTTTGGATAGATGTTCCCTATCCCATTCCTAAAGTTCTCCAGAGGAAAGAGTCCTCAATCAACTCAGCCACCTGTTTCTGTTTAACAGTCTTAACTGTTGGGAAGTTCTTCCTGGTACCTGACTTAAACCCTTCCCTGGAAATGTACCAGGTTTTCTCTCACTTCTCTTTAGTGAACCCAGAGCTCAGCCAGCCAGTGGTTTGTTGTCGTTGTTGTAATTCATATGTAGCCTTCTTGTTATAATCCTTGATGTTTCCTAATAATTCTGTCACCCTTTGCAACTCTGGGAATAAATAATTCTGCTCATAGAATCACTTCTTCCAAGTGTCATTCTCCACCTATATTATTGCAAACCTGCCAATCTAGTGGAATAAAAGCTCTATGAAAGCAGAGGTTTGTGGGGTTTTTTGAAACGGAGTCTTGCTGTTTCACCCAGGCTGGAGTGCACTGGCACAATCTCAGCTCACACAACCTCTGCCTCCTGGGTTCAAGCAATTCTCCTGCCTCAGCCTCCAGGGTAGCTGGGACTATAGGCATGCACCCGCATGCCTGGCTAATTTTTTTGTATTTTTGGTAGAGATGGGGTTTCACCACATTGACCAGGCTGGTCTGGAACTCCTGACCTCAAGTTATCCACCCGCCTTGACCTCCCAAAGTGCTGGGATTACAGATGTGAGCCACTGCACCCAGCAGAAAGCAGAGGGTTTTTTTCTGCCTCCTTTACTGCTAGATGCCCTGTTTGTAGAACAGTGCGTGAAACAGAGGACACACTCTTTGGTGTATATCAAGTAAATGAATAGAGTTGTCATGATCAACTAAAATATGAGAGGGCTTAGAGCTTTAGCATAGGACATGAGCTGCACGTCCTAGAATAACATCATTTCCTCCTTAACATCTGGACACGAGGAGTAGTGGCCAGAGGACATACAACAGTGCCTCTTGATCCAGCCCTCATACTTGGATTGTTTTTTAGCTCCCACAATTTTTTTTTTAATTTTAAATAGTTTTCCAAAGTTTTAAACTTTTTAAAAATTGGAAATTTTTACTTAACATGTGGCTTTCTACCTTCTGAAAAACTGGAAGACCTGGCAACAAAGAGACTCCGTTGCCACATGACCATAGTGGCCTGGAGCTGAACAACAGTTTGCTTCTTAAATGGAACTTTTGCTCTCCCATTAGCTCCCATCTCCATCTGGTCTGTGGCACTCGCATGCTCAGTCCACCTGCTACAGATGGATGGATGGGGTGAGAGCACTGCTGGGGATGAAACATTCAAATGGTCAACTGTGGTATCCACTTCTCAGCCCAGTATAGTGCCACCTAGAGGCATGACAGAGGCACTCGTAGTCGTTTAGTCCTTATAAAAACCCTGGAGGCTAGACATCATCATCATTATCATCATCATCATCAACCCTGGAGGCTAGACATCAGCATCATTATCAGCATCAACATCATGTTTCGTGGTATGTAGAGATAATAAACTAAAGTTCACACAAATTCCTTGTAGGGAAGCATCCTAGTCTTTTAGTTCCCTCTGCAGTGAAAAGTTTCCTATGTCCGAGGTCAGCAGGCTAGGCTAATGGGTGGAATGAGTTCTCCGTGCCCTCCTTTTGAAAATAGCCGTGCCCATTCACTTACATATTGTCTGCTACTGAGCCATAGCCGCTTTTTGAGCTATAATTATAGAGTTGAGTAGCTGTGCTACATAGATTATATGAGCTGCAAGCAAAGCCTATAATGTATACTATCTTACTCTTTACAGAAAAAGTGTGCTGACCCCTGGCCTATTTCTTTGTACCTTACATTCTTGAAAGAAGCCTTAAGATGCTGTGTAGCATCTCCTCCCTCCCAGGCATGAACAAATATAAACTATACCACACTGATCATTATCCAGCTAATTGTAAGCATACTTTCATCAAAAACTTTACCTTGGCACATAGTGTGATCATGTGGTAATTCTGCCAATTCAATAAAGAACTCGCTGTTTTTAAGAATTAAAAAACTTATAATTAAATTCAAACACTTAGAATAGATGCAGGATTTACCCTAGGTAATCTTATCTAAATTGGGGCACAGAAAAATAAAAGGTAACATAAAGATAAATATATATACACATATACACACAGTTTATGTGTGTGTGTATACATTACGTGAATACGTAAATTCAACTGAATGCATCTAAATGAGCAGAAAAAGACTGACAGAAAAAGACTGGGATCAAGCAAGTCCTACTAGAGAATGGGATGCCTTTTAGCTTTTAGCAATGTGTGTGTGTGCATGTGTGTAAGTAAATTCATCTTGGTATAGATATAGAACTGTAAAAACAAGGTATTTGGGTTGCCACAGACAACTCTCTGTTCACTACTCATACTGCAACAGGCATTGCTAAAATGATTACTGACCTTTTGCCTGTGGAGCCTGAACATAGCTTCAGAATCCTACTTAACACAGTGCTCCAGACAGCCATAGAAACTGAGCAGAGTTGGCTCACTTTGACATCTTTTAAGAAAAGAGACTAGTTAGCAATGAAAGGCAAGAGATTTTGGTTCTCATCTCAACTGTATTTTTAGAAACTAAGTCACTTACACTATCTGTGTCTCAGGTTTTTCTATACAAAGTAGGGCTAATTATATTTTTTTAATCTCTTGCCAGAGTGTGGGTAAAATGAGAACAAAAGAGTTAATGAGCTTCTGATAAGCTAAACATGCTGAACAATTGTAATGTATTATTTTTATGGTATAGGCACATGAACATAAAAATATGAGAAATAAAACAGCAGAAGCTACAAAATGAAGACTATCCTAAAATAAAGAGCCAAGCTGAATGTTTCCCAGAATGAATTCCTTTGTAGATTTGAACCACAAAAATTTCCCACTTGAAAAAAAGTAAAAGCGACTATTTGAGTTCAAGGAAAAATATAGGTAAGACAGTGGAGGAAGATGATCTTATTGATGGGGTTGAATTTAATCGTCTTAGAGCTCATTCAACAAACATTTATAGAATGCCTGCCATAGAAAGACACACCATGTTAGTTGCTTTTAAAAACACAATGATGTATGAATAGGAGTTGGCTGTTCCCGCAAATCCTTTCTGAAATCAAGTGGTACGATGGTGAGTTCAGAATTGCGTTTGGTTGCTGGCTACAGACTGCAGAACAGTAGATAAAAGAGACAAGGGCTTATTTTTCTCATATAACCAAAAGTCTGAGTCAACAATTGGTGATGTTAGTTCAGCAACTGGTTCAGGGTGTCACGGACAAAGAACTTTCAATTCTCTCAGCCTTTCTCTCATGGCTCCAAAGTAGCTGCTGGAGCTCCAGCTAATACATTCAAATCTCAGGCAGGAAGAGAAAAGAAAGAGAGAGTAAAAACAAAGAAACTCTACCCAACGACTTCTACTTATTTTTTAATGGATTCCTACATGCAGGGAAAGCTGGAAACAGTGGCTCCTTATTTTTGTTTTTAACTGGATTCATTGTTATGCAACAGTATTCTTTGTTGAGGAGAAAGGAAAAAATGAATATTCGGTAGTAATTGGCAATCTCCACCACTTGTATAAATTCAATAAAATGTAATAGTTGTTATAGGAAACTAATCTTTCTTTCAAAGAGCTTCATTCTAACAAGGGAAATAAGATGTATATACAACTTAAATCAAAATAGAAAGCAATTTATCATCTAGATAAGCTATCCACTCTTCAAAGAACACGACACTATATTATATGTATATTAAAATATCTCTGTGCTTTTTCCTAGGCAGAGGACAATGGTTAACTTTTATTTCCTTCTTTTTGATGTTTTTAATTTCCAGATGTCCTACAACAAATACGTGCTGAGGTAGAAAGGGAAGGCATCACAACAGAGAGGTGGCATGAGCGAGTTTCCACATCTATTATTTCATTTTATCATTGTAACTGCGACTTTCAGAAGAACATGAGGGCATAATTAAACATTTAATCACGAACCCGTATGAACCCAATTTTGGGGGAAAAAAAAAAAGGTGAAAGAACTGAATGCCTAAACTGGGCACTGAGCTCAACCATGATGATAATTCTCTGCACCCGAAATATATAGAATCATAGAATGTTATGTGGGCTGTGAAAAGCAATGACAATCTGGGCTGTCATTTATGCTTCTGAGTCCAACTCATTTCCCATTTTCTAAAGAAAGCCATTAGTGGAAGAACGCCAGAAAATGATTAACAGCACAATAAGGTGGGGATCTGGCACAGGGTGCCACCTGAGCTCTGCAAATCCAAGGATCTGGCCATCAGCACCTTCCCCAGCATCCCCCGACATCTGTACTAACTGGTCCCCTTTATGTAACAACTTTTAATGCCATGGTCTCACCTGTCAAAATTACTAATATCCATTAATTTACACAATAATAAATTAAGATTGTCCTGGGCCTGTTGGTACTTTAAAAATACATGAGGAACAGTAAGAACAGGGTAGGGGGCAGAGGCCGGCTGAGAGTCCTCTTCTAAAATGTCTTAGCTTCCCCACATTACATGGCTCATTGCACAGGTGGCCAAGGAGAAGTCCCATTGTGTGGAGATGTAACCCAGACAGGCATCTTCCTAGGAAATGCTCAGACAACTGAGTTATTTCTGTTTCTTTTCCTGGTGAGGTTATCTTCATCCTTTGACTTTTTTACTCTCTTTTGGCATGACAGTGTCCTTGCCCTATCCAGCTGCAAAACATTGTCCTCCTAATTATGATATAAACAGAGGATAAGACTGTTTCCTTATCATAAATATCTGTGTCTTGGACTTCACCTTTATGGCAAAAAACAACAACAACAACAACAACTGACTTTGCAGAACTGACATAGTATTACCACTCACCCAATGTGAAGGGAGATTCCCAGAGACCTCCCTTCATCGAGGACATGCTGAAGTGTCATGAAGGGAACGGTGTGTTTTATTTTAAGGAATCTGCAAAGTATCCAGAGAGAAATCAGTGCAGCTGCCCTGCCTATTTTCTCATTTAAAGCACACGTTGCATTTGCTTTCAGCTTTTCAGTGTGACGTTTCAGCTGATTTCTAGTCTTCAAGGACTTGGGCTATTTCCATGAGCCCTGTAAAATGGTTCAGCATTGCAGACCATTTCCTTATCATAAATACCTGTATATCGGACTTCACATTTATGGGTTGGTAAACTCATTCTTTCCTAACAGCTCTTTCTCCTTGGTGGTGGGGCAGATGGCACACTGACTAACTCTGGCTACTGCAGGTAGTGGGGATGGGCTCACCAGGCAGAGAGCACCCAGCCAATCCAGGACCAGAAAACTTCGTCCTTTCCAGAAAGTCATCCCGTAATTCAATGCTTCCACTTTTCTTAAGAAGGTCTAGTATTGTGAACATTCAGCATTTTCATCATTACTTGAATTCAGCCTAGAGGAAAAGGCAGCTTTTAATTAATCCATTTATCTAACAAACATGTATTAGTTGCCGACAGAATAGTGGTTAAGAGCCAAGCTAGCTAGTGGTTTATGTTATTTAAGCATCAACTTCTTCATCTGCTAAGCCAGTGATAATAACAGCAACTACCTCTAGATTATTATGAGGGTTACATGAGTGGGTTCACTGAGAGATACTAACAATATGATTGACACATAGTAGGCAGCATGAATCTTTGCTACACATATTTTTAAATTTTTAGGGGCCAGGCATTATGTAGCTCTGGGGATAAAAATATACCAAAAAATAAGAAAACACTAAGAAACTGTCACAGACCAGAGGAAACCAAGGAGACATGAGGATAAAATGTAATGTGATATCTTGCATTAGATCTCGGAACAAGAAGAGAACATGGGTGGAAAGATAAATTAATTCAAATCAAATCTGGTGTCAAGTTAATAGCAATGTACTAGTGTTGGCTACTTAGTCTTTGCAAAGTAATGTAAAATATCATCCTAACAAGGGTAACTAGGTAAAGGGTACAATGGAAACTCTGTACTATGTTTGTAAGTTTTCTACAATTCTAAAATTATTCCAAAATCAAAAGTTTTATTTAAAAATATATTACGGCACATTTTGGGAGGCCGAAGCGGGCAGATTACTTGAGGTCAGGAGTTTGAGACCAGCTTGGCCAAGATGAAGAAACCCCATCTCCACTAAAAATACAAAAATTAGCCACGTGTGGTGGCTGATGCCTGTAATCTCAGCGACTCGGGAGGCTGAGGCATGAGAATCACTTGAACTTGGGAGATAGAAGGTGCAGTAAGCTGAGATTGCACCACTACACTCCAGCCTGGGCGACAGAGTGAGACACTGTCTCAAAAAATAAAAAAATAAAAATTGTATATATACAAAAATGACAAAAGTGCCTAATCTCAAAAAATTTTTTAACCTAATGGGATACAAACAAGAAAATAAACAGCCAAAAGACATTTTTTTTGGAGGGGGGGACAGAGTCTTCACTCTGTCACCTAGGCTACAGTGCAGTGGTGTGATCTAAGCTCACTGCAGCCTCTGTCTGCCAGATTCAAGTGATTCTCCTGCCTGAGCTTCCTGAGTAACTGGGACTACAGGTGCGCACCACCACATGCAGCTAATATTTTGTATTTTTAGTAGAGACGGGGTTTCTCCATGTTGGCCAGGATGGTCTTGATCTGACCTCATGATCCACACACCTTGGCCTCCCAAAGGGCTGGGATTGCAGGTATGAGTCACCATGCCTGGCCCCAAAAGACATATTCTATCTGCTGTAACAAAGCGATCTAAGCAGGAAGAATGGACAGTTAGCTCAGCCTGGAGATGGGTACTATCTGCAAACTGATGTTCAGGTTGTATTCACTAAGCAGAGAAGGAAGAAGGACATTTCCAGATAGAAGAAATATTTGCAGAATCTTACTGGCCAATATGAGAAAATTTGCAATTTTCAAATAACTGTATAAATTTAGTATAGTGAAGGCACATGATGCCTAAAACTGAGTAGTTGCATCTAGAACTAGAGAGGAATGTGAAGGTAAGATCGTAATAAGTGTTGTTGTCAAAAGACACATTTGATTGACATATAATCAACTTACAATAGACTATGCATATTAAAATTTAAAGTGTACAATGCAATAACTTTTGATACACGCATAATCCCAAGAAACCATCACCACAAACATGGCAGCAAACATATCCATCACCCCCAAAACTTTTCCCAGAGCTCTGTCTCTTTCTAACTCCTCTTGTCATCCTTGGTAACCACTGATCTGCTTTCTGTCACTATAAATTGGGTTGCAGTTTCTAAAATGTTATTTAAATGTCATCACACCACGTTATAGAATGAACTGTGTTCCTTCAAAATTCATATGTTGACGTCCTAACCCCTGGTACCTCAGACCAGTACCTCAGAATATGATTGTATTTGAGACAAGATCTTTAAAGGGATATTTAAGTTAAATGGGGTCTTTAGGGTGGGTCCTAGTCCTGGAATCCTTAAGAGAAGAGAAAATATGGACACAGAGGGAAGACCATATGAAGACGCAGCAGGAAGACAGCTTCTACAAGCCAAGGAGAGAAGCCTCAGAAGAAACCAACACTGCCAAGGCCTTCATCTCAGATTTCTAGCCTCCAGAATTCTGAGAAAGCAAAGTTCTGTTGTTTAAGCTACCTGGTCTATGGTACATTGTTTTGACAGTCTTAGTAAACTAATACACACAGTATGCATCCTTTTCTGTCTGATTTCTTTCACTCAGTAACTATAGAGTTGCAGGTATCCATAGTTTATCCCTTTTAATTGCTCTACTCCATCATATGAATATATCACAAGGTGTTTATACATTCACTATTAATGAATGTGACATTAATGAATATTTAGATTGATTTCAGCTTCCTATTATTATAAATAAATTTTCTATGAACTTTCGTGTGCAATTCTTTTTCTGGACAAAAGCTGTTACTTCTTTGATTTCTAGGAGTTGAATGGCTGGGCCCATGGCAAATATATCTTTAACTTTATAAGAAATTACCAAACTATTTTCCAAAGTGATCATATTGTTTTACATTCCTACCTGCAGTATATCAGAGCTCCATTTTCCCCACATCCTCACCAACACTTGATACAATGAATCTTTTTAATTGGAGCCATTCTAATAGTTGTGTAGTGATATTTCACTGTGGTTTTAATTTGCATTTTAGAATGATGAATAATGTTGAGTGTCTTTTCACATGCTTATTGGTCATGCATATATCTTCTTTGGTGGTATCTGTTTAAATATGTTATAAAGAACTTTTTAGATCATACTAAAAAGTTAGGATTTTATTCTGTTTACAGTAGGAAACCATGGATAGATTAGATTTTGAGCAGTGGAGAAATGTGATATGATCTCCAATATAGAAAGATTACCCTATGGCAGTGAAGTAGGAGGGGGAGGAATGGGAGTTAGGAGGCTGGTGCAGCATGTAGATGAAGAATGATGAGCCCTAGGACGTAGCAGAGGTAATGGGTATACTGGGCAATGACAGAGACTGTGGAGTGAGAGATCCCTTCCGAAGATGTTTGCAAGTAGAATTAAGACTTAGTGATTAGCTGACTCATCAGTTGGTGGGGAGTGAAGGAGGAGAGGTCAGAATGTCTTTGTGGTTTCTGGCTTGGGTGGTAATAAGTAGTCAGATGGGAGCAGTTCATCTACAGTGAATTTAGGACAGGGGTTAATCACATTGTCAGTGCTGACCCCGGGATTTTGACTGAATCAAAATGGGAACATGCATTATCCTAAGTGAAACAACTCAGAAACAGAAAGTCAAAAGCACGTGTTCTCACTTATAAGTGGGAGTGAAACAATGGGTACACATGGGCATACAGAGTAGAACAACAGACATTGGAGATTCCAAAAGGTGGAAGAAGGGTGAGAAACGAAGTACTACCTACTGTGTACAATGAACACTATTTGGGTGATAGGTGCACTAAAAGCCCAGGCTTCACCACTATACAATATACTCATGCAATATAACTGCCCTTGTACCCTTAAATCCAAAAAAAAAAAAAAAAGTTAAAAAAGTTTAAACAAAGGCTGCAAAAGAGGATAAAACAGATTAATTTCTTGGCATTGATGAAATAAAAAGTTCAGTAACCTTTTTTATCAGCCGCTAAATCTACTGCCCTCTTCTCACCACTTGCTAATTTCATGAGTCATTGACTCCCTACTGTCCTGGCTGATCTAATGGCCCTTCCTCTGAGTGCAGAGATCCTCAGACAGTACTCTATCCCTCTAGTTAATACTTTATATTGCAACCATTGGTTCCCCACACTAGGCAGTGAGTGTCTCAACATCAAGGACCAGGTGTTATCCATCTACTATCAATGCCTGCCAAAGTACCCAGCAATGGAAAGGTACTCACTACAGTGTGTTGTCATAAATTGATAGAAGGAATGCATAGTGAGGGGGCCATGCATACTGTGTGATCACTGGAGGCCAGGTCATCTTTCCAGTTGCCGATTGCTTGGAGGCAGTTTTGAGGAAATGGTATAAAGTTGAAGGGATCATGAACTGCCTTAACTTTCCTCCAAGTGAGCGCTCTGGCTTTGCTCTACCCCTAGAAGAAAACCAAAGGCCCACTTTCCACCCGCAGATCTGAGTCACAACCTGCCTCTGTCCTGTCCTGCACCAAGGCCTGCGGGATGTTTCTATTGCCTGTAGCGAGCCCCAGGTATCAGGAGAAGGTCTGGGCCTTCCAACACCACCTGCAGTGCACCCTCGCCTCTTCTTATCTCTCAGCAGAGTTCTTGGTCTTTTAGCAGTTCATTCAGAGGCAGCGAGGAGACACTGCAGGCTCTGGCGTGCTTCTGTAGTATTTCTGTTTCCTCGGGCTGGCATTCAGTCTTCGACACCATCCTGTTCTTTGGGAGGTGATCTTTTGTTGGAGAGCTCCCCAGTGTCTGTTGTTATGTTTGAGACTGACTTGTTCCAGACTAGTGGGCTGGGGAGACAAGACTGCACTAAGTGATACAACACGAACAGAATGCTTGTAACATTTTCCCATCCTATTTCTCCTTCTTTTTCACAGAGATTTCAGAAAACTCCTTCCTCTTTTTCTTCCCCCTATATTCTCATCCATCTATGAAAAGCTCAGGAGTCCCAAACTTGGAATTGTAGTCACAGGGACGGAAGTGTCAACCAAGTCGCAATGACTGCCTAAGTTCTCGCTCTTCTTCATCCACCTTTCCACTCCATTTCCTCCTAACCTTTCCATCTGGACTCCATTTTCATGATTTAAAGCATATATTCTATTTTACTCATTCATGTCACTTTCTTCCCCATAGACACATCATAGATGGATGGCTCGCTTACTGGCATCAGTAGGAATTTTTCCATTCAAAACACAGATCTCTGTTTTTCTGGGAAGAGAAAGTCAAAAATTTAGCAGCTAAATAGCATGGATGATGTGGTTGCATCGTGTTTAGCAATTACGACACCACAGCCCTGCTCCCTAATTAAGCCAACAACTAGTACTCTATTTGGGGCCCTAATTTCTTTCCTTTCTCACGGTGTCAAAAAAACTGTCCTCCAACAGCTCCTTTTGAATCGAAAATTATTATGCTTTCGTCTCAAAGCCAAAGACAAATTTATTTTGGAAAGTTTGAATCAAATTTTCTGAGTTACTCATGAAGAGAAAGGTCATGAAAATGCAATATTTTTAAATTTGGTTTTTTAAAAAAGTTTCTTGGCTTTTGGAATTCACTCCATTCAAAAATCACTTTTTAAAAAAATAAACTTGAATTTTTTATGCCCTAGGATTCCCATAACAAAATAGTTGGAAGCTGTACTTGAAAGAATGATACTTAACATGCTAAAGTGCATGAGCAGCCTCTCTGGGTATGTACCAGTTAATTCACTAATTCATAATACTAATTGGTCATGTGTTATTAATAGTTATGCATATTATTGGCTAGCAATACAGATAATATAAATGGGGGCAATTCCACAGTAATGCATATCTATTACTGGATTATTACATTCTAGAATCATATAATTCTTCAAATGAATATGGAGTCACACTGTAAAATTAAACTCCAGGATGCATTTTATCATTTCCCCAATTTTTAATATTAAAAATAGATTAATAAATCTTATTTAAATGTCGACTCATGCCATGTCATTAAAGTGTCCCTTTGCACTCCTCCAGCTTCCCTACTCTAAACTATTCCAATGCGTGATAAAAATGAACAGAACACACAAATTATGAACCACACATGTGCTTTAGTAATCTAGCTGTATTTGTAGTTTTGCATTCCCTTAGGTTGTAGGAAGTAATTAAGTGATTTCACTTAAAGGTCACTTTGGAGTTGCATGGGGTCCAGAAGTATATTGTGAATAGATGCATCAAATGACAATTTCAGATTATTTAATTCTATCAAAAAATAAACACATCAAATATGAATAGCTGAGGGTAACTCACACTCAGACTGAGAAAAATCTTCTTATAGAAAATCAAGACCAGGTTTGCATAGCTCTGTATCTCTATAAATCTTAATGTCTTAGTAGCTTGAGCTTGACCTTAAGAGCTATCTCAGACACCCAAGGGGAGCATAGCGCAGGTAAAAGCCTCAGAAGCAGGACTGTTGCCTCCCAACTCTGAAGTCACATGAGTGCATCTCAGAGGCCGCAGAGGAAGCATTCGGCAGCTGACACCTTGCAGAAATACAAGCCCAGTACTGCCAGATCCTTGTTTTCAAGAGAACTAAAAATCTGGATTTTTATGTGAGTGCTCCCAATTTTTAAATGATGGTAGCCAATAAGAATTTTTTGGAATAGTGGGTAGACCAAACAACACACAACTGGGTACGAGATGTGGCTCAAAGGCGAACAGTTTGCACTGTCCAATTTATGTAATTCATTGTAACTAAATATAGCCAGTGCTCCTAAATACATCAAATATTACATTAAATGTGTTTTTGTAAGAGAGCTTGTTTTCTACCTCAGCCTAAAATTGTTTGTGCTTTTCTTCTTGTTGCATTCTTAAGTATAATTCAAAGTGTGTAATTTGTGGATTTTAATCCCGCACTCCTGGTTATATTTTCTTAGCAGTTTGGAAGAGTGCTTCTTACTGTTTTACAACATAGGCTTCCACTTCTAACAACAAAAATTATATATTTTTCCACTGCTTGTTTTTCCTAGCTTTAAGAGAGGGGAAAAAAAGCCATCCTCATTTACTTTTCTAATGATGGCTAGCATCCTCATTGATGTCAATAGATCCATGAAGGGAAAAGGAGGGTTAAATTAAATTTCTTTTGATGTTTAGTTTTCTACCAAAAGAGAAGTGAATATTCTGAAAAGTGGTTAAACTCGTTTAAACAATACAAAAGAACGCTGTTTTTGGTTCAACACCAGGCATTTTGGTGAAGCAATAAGATTTTTAAAAAGCAGAGCTCTTCACCAGGTGTATGACACCGTTTCACATAGCCATTTGGGTTTAAATGGAACGAAGCTGGAAAAAGAATGCATTTTGCATTTGTAATTCAGTTAAATAGCTGCAACACATGAATTGGTCTGCTGGTAGTTCCCCATATGTTCCTTTAGTCATTTGAACATTTTTTCCACAACCACTAAAAATGATCACTTTTCTATGAGGAGTAACCTCTTATTCTTAAATCTGATAATTAAGCTTTTTTTTTTCTTCTGGGATCTATAATTACTATTATCCTTGTAATTTTAAACAACACTTCAAAAATTATTCATCAAGTGCTTGTCATCATCAACTAATATTCCTGGCATACCTAGGGACATATCCTCTTCCAAAATCTTAAATGCTGTGCAAATCTTCATTTAAGAAAGGGAAAGGCAACTTCCCCTTTCTTGTGTACACACTGGACTCTTGACTGATGATGATACAACAACTTATTTCATGAAGCCACGAGGGAAACATTAGTATATATTATTCCTGAAGGGAATAACTTCCTTTTTTTGTTTGTTTTTTGTGTTTTTGAGACGGGGTCTCCCTCTGTCACCTAGGCTGGAGTGCAGTGATGTGATCAGGGCTCACTGCAGTTCAAAGGATCCTCCCTCCCCAGCCTGCTGAGTAGCTAGGACTACAGGCGCACACCACCATGCCTGACTTAGTTTTTAAAATTTTTTGCAGAAACAGGGTCTCACTGCGTTCCCAGTTTGGTCTCAGACTCCTGGCCTCAAGTAATTCTCCCGCCTTGGCTTCCTAAAGTGCTGGGATTACAAGCATGAGCCACAGGTTCTGGCCAGAGGACTCACTTTGATTTTTTTTTTTTTTTCATTATGCCCATTTCTGTCTTATTTTACTTTTATTTTAGGGTCAGGAGTACATGTGCAGGTTTTTGTATAGATAAACTGTGTGTTATGGGGCTTTGGGGTACAGATTATTTCATCACCCAGGTATTAAGCATAGTACTCAATAAGTAGCTTTTTGACTTTCTCCCTCCTCCCATTCTCCATCCTCAAGTCCTTGTGTCTGTTGTTTCCCTCTTCGTGTCCGTGTCTTCTCATTGTTTAGCTCCCACTTATAAGTGATAACACACAGTGTTTGGTTTTCTGTACTGTGTTCGTCTGCTTAGGATAATGGCCTCCAGTTCCATCCATGTTGCTGCAAAGGACACGATCTCACTCTTTTTTATGGCTACATAGTATTCCATAGTGTATACGTACCACACTGTTTTATCCAATGGCCAATGGGCATTTAGGCTGGTTCCAAGTCTTTGCTATTGTGAATAGTGCTGCAATAAACATACACGTGTATGCGTCTTTGTGGTAGAATAATTTATATATCTTTGGTATATATATCACTTTGGGTATATACCAAATAACAGGATTGCTGAGTTAAATGATTACTGTAAGTTCTTCGAGGAATTGCCGCACTGCTTTCCACACTGGCTTTATTTCAATTACTTCTAGTTTTATTTGAAAAACTCAATTATTGATGTCATAGAAGAGATGTCTAAATTATTACCTGAATATTATCATTGTAATCATTATATGATTATCATTTTATTTACATATTACATACAGTCTCCTAAACGTCAACATCCATTTCTTGGTCCTGCCTCCTCAGAACCTAGAAAAACAAATAACTCCATCAGTTCATCAACAGCAAGGGTGTAGTAAGTAGCTACTATTTGGGCTGTGTGCTTCAAGGATGGATTCACTTGGGAAGACAGCATATAAACTTCTGGTTTTTCTGATCACCAGGTTCAACACCATGGAGTCAGATTTGAATCTTCTCTTCCTTGCCAACTGCATTCAAGCAGTGGCTAAACGTAGTAACTTTACTTCCACAGTATTTGATGCCTTTATCTCTCACCCTTCTTCATTGGTATATCCACTCACTGCACAGGTTCAGAATCCCAGTAAACAGTTGAGAATGGAACTCATGGGCATAAGGTCATTTGTCTGGATACTCAGGCCTGAAGCCTGATTCCAACCTCAAGTCATGACTAAGTGATGGGTAGTGGAGTCACTATCAAAGAATCTCCACAGTGGCAATGATGAGCCAGAGGATCCTAGGACCCTCTGAAATGAGTCAGTTTTAAGGACTGTCTGGTTGAGAAATCTCATATTTTCTGGGAGCTCTCTTACATGACCTCGTCGTCTAAGAGGATCCACATGCACTGAGACCCTTTGCCAGGGTAGAATGGGGTAATTCCTGAAATCACTGTGGAATAGGAATGATGTGTTAGATAAATTGAAGGGAACACTGAGGACAAGGAGCTTTTGTTCTGCTCTCTGTTTCAGATCTAGCACGGATGGAACCCAGAAGTTTCTGGGGCTCCCCAAAGGAATTAAAATCTTGATAGAAAAGGGCAGAATGTCCAGGGGCCAACAATGATGAGATGGAGAGAGACTTGCAATGGATGCCGGGGGTGACTGCCCAACCAGAGACCAAAGGAAGGTAAGGCAGGGGTACGATGGGTCTGTAGCACCAGCGAGAGCCATGAAAAGACCATGTAGCCAGAAAGGGCTGTAGCTCCCTAGCCATGCTGAGACTCATTAAACCACAAGGCAAATCAACGGCCAATCTCATCCACTGCAGAAGCCAGGAGAGAGACAAAAGGATATCACCCCAAAGACCAGATGAATGGGAATACTGCAACACCTCTCCCCTCCAAGAGGCCAAGTCATACACTTCCCCCAGGAGGCTCCACTGCCATTTTGAGGATGAGCTGAGGACAGCAAAAAAAAAAAAAAAAGAAAAAAACCCATAATATTTAATATTAATGAGAGATAATACTTTTTGAGAACGTATGGTGCCAGGTCCCATTCAAGGTACTTTACTTACATCAATTCATCTCCAACAACCTTTGAGGGATTTTATTCAATTGTATATATTATTACTCTCATTTCACATACATAGAAACTGAGACACAGAATAAATCATTTGCTTAAGATCACACAGCTACTCAAGTGACAGAACTGGGATTCAAAACAGGCAGTCTGGCTTTAAAGCATTCATTCATAGCCATTCTGCTGTGGTGTCTTTCTTTACAAAATAAGAAATCCTTGAGACATCGAAACTTACAAAGTGGCACAGGAAATAAAGCATTAGTAACAATATAGGAACAGGGAAGTGCAGTACCCCAACCTTTCTCCAGTACACCTGGCCACCATTTTGAAGGACAGTGGGAAAGAGTAGGATCGTGGTAAACATAATGAACCCTTCCCACTTGCCAGGCATTGTTCTAAGCACTTTAGCTGCATAATTCGCTTACTCCTTATTATAACCCTGTGATGTAGACCAGTGCAATCCAGCAGAACTTTGTGATGGACAGCAGTGGTCTACTGTTCTAATCCCTTAGCTCTCTAACACAGTAGCCGCTAGTCACAGGTGGCTACTGAGTACTTGAAACGTGGCTAGTATGACTGAGAAACTGAATTATTACCATTGTTTACTTTTATTAAGAACTACTTTAAATTTAAATTTAAGTAGCCATATGTGGCTAGTGGCTACCAAACTGAGTGGTGCAGAGGTAGATTTTTTCCGGTTTACGCATAGAGAAACTGAAGTGCAGAGTGTCCCTGTCCCTTGTGCAAGGCCACAGAGTGACTCAGAGGCAACGCCACGGTTTAAACCCAGTCAATCTATCTCTGGAGCACACTCTTTTAGCCCTAACACTTCCATGAGAGATTCTAAGCAATCACTCCAAAACACTGAGCATAACCTATGGCACTATTAAAATTATGGAATCGAACACTTAGTTTCTTTTTCTCTCTGACAGTTGGAGACTTAGGAGGAAAGCCAGATCTGTAACTGACAAAATAAAGGCACTACATTTTCTCTTTAGAGTTTCTGAATGGCACTGTCTGCTCTCCAGGCAATATGATGTATTTCAACAGTATGGCTGAAGCAGTCCCGTTCGGCCTGATTGCTCTTGCAACCCTACATCTACAGAGGGCTGCCAAATTGCTGTTGCCCTAAAAGGTCTGAATCAGGAAGGGCTCTGCTCAATGCATACGGAAGCTGAGCCCGTCTAATCAAGGCTGCCAGGGACGGCAGCTCACAGGTGCGAGAATCCTGGAGTCAAGCTGAAGGGATGAGACTTGGGGGGTCATTGTCAGAAGTAATGCCTGAGTAATTACAGTGCCAGGAAACTAGAAAGTAGAGCTGGAAACCCAGAGAGGGATGCAAATTAAGGTAGTCAAATTGGAAGATTTTTCTTAAGCCAGAGGCATGTCTTAAAGTTGGCAGAAGACTTGAAACAGATACCCCAACCATAAAATTAAAGCCTGCCTCACCCCTGCTGACACCCTGAGTCACCTTAAGCAAAAGCTTACCTCCCCAGGATTTAATGTCATCTGTGATCTAGGGACAATCATATTTGTCCCCTCATTTTAAAGTCAGTTATTTGTTTGTAAAGTGCTTTTAGCTACCCATGAAGGAAAATGTACTAAAATATACCAAGATTTTTCTTGAGATTAAGCGCTCATTTTATAGTTTCTTAGATGCTTTAACTCATGCACACAAAGAATTTAATTCACCCAGTTTTTCTCTGAATTCCACTCCCCTGTGTCTCACTCTGAGTTCAGAAGAAAGAAGCCAAGAGGTCAGTTTCTAGAGGTCCCATGTTGGAGAATGGTTTTCGGTGAGAATCTTCGTCTGAGAAAGCAGTTGGAAATGAAATAAGACTGCTTTCTCATTGGAATAAAAGAACACATTAATTTTTTGAGAAAAGAAAAACAGTAAGGATATCCTGGAAACCAAGGGCTTTTTAACTGCAAATCTCATCAAAGCAAAAGCACATCGACCCACTAAAGAGCTCGTATAGACACGAAGATGGTTAAAGATTTATTATGAAGAATAAAAACCCGGGGAAAACTGTGTGCCAAGGGGGAGAACTTTGCAATTTAAAATGTGTGTGTGCGGGTGTGTGTGACATTTGTCAAATTTCACAAAATGTTTCCGTTTTGCCAGGCAGCGTTTACAAAGCCAAACCTTGGAGCTCTGCACAGCACCTAGGCCAAAAGCAATCAACAGCACAAGCCCACACAACAGCACATTAGAAAACATGCCAGCTTCCCTCACATCACGAAGTCAAAGAAACGAAAACCGCAATGCTGAATTGCGCAATGCCTAGAACACGAGAAAGAAACAAAATGGAAAGAAGAAACTCATTTAAAGGGCAAGTAATTATTGACAATTATACGCGATTGAGAGATAAGCTTCAATTTCTTTTAACATCTTTTTAACATAAAATATAGGCAAACTTGTTTCCTGAACTTGTATAAATGTACTCATCAGACACCTTAAGGAAGTCAAGACTTACTGTTGAATCCTACCTTCACTGGCTTGTAGGAACACTGACATGAACGCTCATCATCTACACGCTGAGGATATCCTAGATAGAACAGCAGTCAGCAAATGTTTTCTGTAAAAAGCCAAATAGAAAATATTTTAGACTTTGTGAGCCATGCAGCCTCTGTCACAACTACTCAATTCTCTGTTGTACAATAAATACGTGAATGAGAATAGCTGTTCCAATAAAACTTTATTTATAAAAATAAGTGGTGGGCCTTAGTTTGCCAACCTTTGCCCTAGAAAATTTAATAAAGTGAAAAGTATATACTTAGATACTAGATCAGGAATAAGATTTATTGATATTTGGGGAAAACATAATTATTTCAAATTCTATGTAATTCTAATCTAAACTTATTTAATCTAATTCTATCTAACATTTTAATATAAGAACCAGAATATGAAAAATACGAGACTATAAATTATCTTGTAAGTTTCTGCCTTGCTTCACTACCCGTCTTAAATGTTTCCTTTGCAAAAAGACTACTCCAAGAAAATGTAGTCACCCTGTTCTCCTTTCTCCCACAGACATTCATTTATAGATCAGTGTTACCTTCTCTGAATTCCTGTAGTCTAATATTGTGCTTAAAGTATAGTAGCTTGACAACTAAATAAGTCACTGCACACCTGTTTCATCCTTTTACTCAAAAAATAACCAAAATTAGAATCTTAAAATATAGTGGAGAAATAGCTTCGAAGTTCAGAAGGAAAAAGATGTGGGTTCTCCATTTCTATTCCCAATAACTCAATAAAGACATTTGCAGACACTCAAGGACTCAGAAAATGCACCACCCACTAAGCCTTTCTAAAATCTAATTTAGAGTGTATGCCAGAGAAATTAAAAAGGAATCCAAGGAGGAGGAAAGCATGAGAGTGAAGAGACAATGGTAAGTTAAGAATTCACAAAAGTTACAATTAGATCAAAATAAAGATTCATAATGGTGCTGTTTAGTCCAATTATTTTTTAAAAATCCATTGCAAAATAGAGGCAAGATGTTGAAAAAATCAATACAAAGTTGAAACAAAATTTCTGCCTATGTCAACACTGGTGAAGTAGTGAAATAGACAAGAAGGAAGAGACAAAGTTTCACAGTCTTGTCTTATTTAAGAAGGAGGTAAAAGGTACTGACTAATGTTAGAAATTGATAGAAAGAAACATGTTTAAATATGTTATTTAAAAATAAGGATAAGCCCTGGGTGAATAGAATAGTAGTAGTATGTATACCCTTCAAATCAGGAAATGAAAAAATAACAATAAAGGAAACTTGATCACACCAGGAAAGGGTAAAAACTAATTTACATAAAAATAGGGAACCAAACAGTATGTCAGAATGAGACCGAATGTTTTCATTTTTCTAGTAAAAGGCAACAGATACATTTCTCAATTTAAAGACAGAGAAGTTCAGATTAGGTTTTCTTTAAGCAAAATCCAGGTATATCTGTTTCCAAGAGATACGTCAAGAACAAAATGATTCCGAAAGATCAAATATAAAGGGATGGACAAAGATATAGTAGGCAAATGCTAATAATATAAAGCAGGAATGGCAACATTATAGTTAGTCAAGACAAGATGCATTAAATAAGACAAAGACAGTATAATCCACAAAAAAGATATAAACTCAGTGCATTTAATATTCAACTATCAAACTACATTAAAAAAAAAATCCATTTGAAACCAAAAAAACAATTGACCAATTTAATATCATGATGAAAAATTTTAATACTCCTCTCTCAGAAATCGATAGAATAATCACATTCCCAAAATGAGGATATGAACAGCACAATTAATATCCTTGATTTAATAATTTATAGACATCTCTGTAACAAAAGCAGCAGAATAAACATTATTTTCAAATACCCATGGAATGATTATAAAAGTGACGATATATTAGATCAGAAAAATATTCTCAAGAGATGTTTCCTTAGTAGAAATCATGCAAACCATATTTTACAGCTATAATGCAATGAAACTTAACATTAACAACAGAAAATGGGCAAATTAAAATTTATCCACTGGAAATATAAAAACATTCTCCTAAATTGATCTTTAATTTAAAAGAAATTTATAATTGATATTACAGACTATGTATAAAATAATGATACTGAGAACATTACACATCCATATTTGGGGGCATTTGGGACTTCATGAAAAGCAAGAAAGGACTGGAAATAAGTAAACTAAATGCACATTCTAGAAGCTGGATAAGAACAAATGAGCCTAGTAACCAAAAAATAATAATATTACCAGATGTGTGTATAGAGATAGAGATAAAGATTTAAAGTAGAAAAAAACCATTAGTTTAGTTGGCTAATAAAAACAAAGGATTACTAGATGAAGACAGATTAACCTGTAGCAAATATAATCAAGGAAAAAAGGAAACACAAATAATATTAGAAATAAGAACAGAAGTTTAGATATAGGGATAATAAATTTTAACACCGTAAGAGAGCACTGTGTAAGGTTTATGCAGATATACTTGAAAGTGTAGATAAAATGGATCATATCCTAAGACAATGCAAATGCTCAAAATTTAGTCAAGAAAGGTTTTTTTGTTTTGTTTTTTAATAGTAACTAGACCAATAATCAGAAAAGGCACTAAAAATATAGTCGAAGAAACAGAACTCCGTTGAAGAAACAGAAACGGGTCACCTTCTTGTTTTGAGTTTTACTGATTCTTCAAAAACAAATAATTTCTATTACTTAAGATATTTCATAGCCAAAAAAAAAAGTCTATCTCACAGCAGAAAGTGAGCAAAACTCCCAACAGCAACAGAGCACAGGAAAGGAAATGATGCATCAGCCTAACTCATGAATATAAATGCAAAGAGTCTTAAATGGCATATTACTAAACTGAATCTAGTAAAGCATTATAATGCAAAATAAAGTGACCAAGGAAGGTTTATTCCAGGACCATGAGGATGGTTCAAAATTAGGAAGATAAGAATGCAATTTAGCACCTTAATACATTAAAGATAAAAATAGTGATTATCTTAATCTATGTTGATACATTACATGATAAAGTTCAATTCTTTTTTCTAAATGTAGGAAAATACTTTCTTACTGGATGAAGACTCTCAATCAGAAACCTGTAGCTACCATCATACTTGTTGGTGGACATTAGACACACTCAAGAAAAAGACAATAATGACTGTTATGACTACTGCTAAAGAATACTATTCGCTAGGCACCAGCCAACATCATAAGACATGAGCAATTAATGAGATAAGTATTAAAATTTAAAAGACAACTATATTTGTGGGCAATATTATAATCTAATATATCCAAAGAATTCAAGAGAAACAATGGAACAATATTAAAACAAATATAGATGTCCAATTAGATTATCAGATAAAACACCAAAATTAAAACACAATCTTTTCTCAACTCCAAAAATGATTAATAAGAAAATGTAATGAGAAAAAAACTTCACTAAAAGATCAACATATCTATTTGAAAAACTAATAAGAACTAACAAAACTAATAATATGCAAGACATTGGTGAAAATTATAAAACTTTATATAGGAATATAACAAAATCTGAATAAAAAAAGAGAATAGCTGTGATCCTAGATAGTAAGAGTCATACTGTGAAGCTACCAATTATTCTTAAATTCATCTATTTATTATTCCAAAGCCCAATTGACAAATTTATTCTAAACTTCAACCTGAATAGAAAATAAGTAAGAATAGCCATGACGTTTTTGTGAAATAAGTACAATTTTAAAACAAGATGAAAACTTACTACAAAGTTGTGATAGTCAAAGCAATGTGGCACTGACACAAAGACAGACATATAGACCCACACAACAAAATAGAGCCCAGAATTAAACCCTCACAGGTATGGTCAAATGAATTTCAGCAAGGGTGCCAAAACTATTTAATGGAGAACAGACATTTCTAAAGTGATGGGAAAACTGAATATTAACATGCAGAAAACTGAGGTCGAACCCTCACCTTAAAAAATTAGCTCAAAATGGATCAAGACGTAAATAGAAGAGCTAAAACTATAAAACTCTTAGAAGAAAACATAGGGAGAAAACTACATGACATTGGATTTGGCCATGATTTCTTGGCCATGATACTTAAAGCACAGGCAACAAAAGAAAAAATAGGATAGACTTCATCTAATTAAAAATTTTATGCATTAAAGAACACTAAGAGAGTGAAAAAGCAGCCCAAAGTATGGAAGAAAATATTTGAAAATCATATATCTGATAAAAGACTGCTTTCCAGAGTAAATAAAGAACACTTATACAGACAACAACATAAACAACCCAGTTGAAAACTGGGCAAAGGATTTGAACAGACACTTCTCTGAAGAAGATGCACAATGGGCCACAAGCACATGAAAAGATGCTCAGCATCACCAATCATTAGGAAAATGCAAATCAAACCCACAGTGAAATACCACGTACCATATTTACTACAACATTGTTATTTAAAAAATAGAAATTAAGCATTAGCAAAGATGGGGAGAAATTAGAATCCTTGTGCATGTTAGGTGGGAAAGTAAAATGGTACAGGTGCTGTCGAAAGTGGTTTGGTGATTCCTCAAAAAATGAAACATGAAACTACTATATGATCCAGCAATTCCACATCTAAATATATACCAAAAGGAAGTGAAAGCAGGGATTTGGAGAAATACAGTACACCTATGTTTATAGCAGCATCATTCACAATAGCCAAAAGATGAAAGTAACTCAAAAATCTATGTATGATGAATTGATAGCAGTTTATACCTACAATGGAAAGGTAGTTAGCCTTAAAAGGGAAAGTAATACACATGCTACAGCTTGGATGTATCTTGACAACATTGTGCTGAGTAAAATAAGCCAGTCACAAAGGACAAACATATGATTCCACTTATACAGGATACCTAGGGTAGTCAAATCCATAGAGACAAAAAGTAGAATAGTGACTGCTAGCGGCTGGCAGGAGAGAGGAATGTGGAGTTAGTGTTTAATGGGCATGGAGTTTCAGTTGCTGAAGATGAAAAAGTTCTGGCAATGGATGGTGGTGATGGTTACACAACATGAATGTACTTAATGTCACTGAACTACACACTTAAAAATAGTTAAAATGGTCGGTTTTATACGTATATTTTATCACAATAAATAAACAAGAGCAACTTGCGTTGATAGATACCACAATTTATTATAAAGCTACAAGAATCAAAACAGTCTGGTACTGGCAAAAGTGAAAATAATTAACATAAGTGAATGCTCAGAAACAAATACTGGTATTATGAAAACTTAGTATATGATAAAGATCAAATTTCAAATCTATGGCAATGAGATAGGCTCAAACTATTTATTTAATCAGTTTGAGCCTAGTTTGGTTTTCCATTCTGAACAATAAGAATTAGACCTTTATTTCACATCATACATAAAATAAAGTCCAGAGTAAAGGAATAAATGTTGTAATATACATATATGTGTACACACATATATATTTGCATATGATACAAGAAACAATAGTGGGCTATTTTATAGTGTTAAGAGATAAGAATGTATTAGATGATATTAAATAATCTAGAAGTTGACTTTTACTGGCAAAATTGTGGGAAAAGAGTACTCATTGAGGCTACGTCACTACAACTTCTAAAAACATATAGCAGTAATGTTAAGAGTTAGAAACGCATAATCTCTAGAGGCTCTGATAGCCAGTTTAGCTCCTGATCCTTGAGGCAACATCCTTTAGCCAGACACAGTGGCTCATGCCTGTAATCCCAGTACTTTGAGAGGCCAAGTCAGGTGGATTACTTGAGGTCAGGAGTTTGAGACCAGCCTGGCCAACGTGGTGAAACCCCATCTCTAATAAAAATACAAAAATTAGCCTGGAATGATGGCAGGTACCTGTAATGTCGGCTACTTAGGAGGCTGAGGCACCAGAATCATGCTAACCCAGGACCCAGGAGGCAGAGCTTGCAGTGGGCCAAGATTGCGCCACTGCACTTCAGCCTGGAAAACAGAGCGAGACTCAGTCTCAAAAAAAAAAAAAAAAAAAAAAAAGCAAAACCATCCTTTTTCTATTTGAACTTTAGTTCTGTCTTTGAATCTTGATTAGATGTTTCTTGCCCTCTGGCTTGCAAATTCTCTTGATCCACTTGCCAGTTTTATCACTTTACTCCTGTTCTTCATGGTTTCCCATTAAGCTGTGTGTATTAGGGGACAGCAAAATTTATTAGATTCTGGTTTTGCCCAAATATTGGGCATGCTTTAATAACAACCAAGACATTTCATTATTTGGATAGGCATGGGTACCTTATCAAGCAGATTAAAAGGATATTATATCTGTCCTTCAGAAAAGAACAGGAAAAACCTTGCTATGGATTATGGATTAGCATAAAGAAAAACAATCAGGCATAAATCAGGACTAAAAGGGAATATTAATAGGAATTTCACTTCACATAACTTAATGGCTGTTTCAATAAATGAAACTAAAGTTTTCCCTGGATCCAAGAATTCAAACCATATTTATAAGTGTATAATGTATTCAGGTACTATTTGGTTTAAATGAGTTTGTTGGGCTAGCCTGAGTAATGTAATCATTTTTATTATTTTCTACACAAAAAGAAAATGCAGCAGTTTCTCTACAGTTGCACATAAGTAAAATTTTTTTACTATAAAATGAGCTAATGTATAAAGTACAACTCTATACCATAATAAAAATAGTAATACTTTGAAAAACTGCATAATCTATGTCCCAGCCACCCCACTTGGGAATCCAACAGAAATAAGAGTACTACTAAATAGATACAAATACCAATACTTGAAATTATATGTACGACTGTGTTTATTTTTGCAGTTTATAACAGAAACAAAAACTGAAAAAACAGATCAGTAGAAGATGTATAGTTGAATAAATTATAGTACATTTCTTCTACAGAATATTACACAGCCAATTTAAAAATTACAAGATCAATCTATATGATTTAAGCTCAAAAAGTGTCTATAACATATTTGTTAAATAAAAAAATTTCAGTGTGATTGCAGTGTTTGGAGGTAAAATGGGAAGTAAAACTACTTGTAAATAGGTTTGAATAATGTTACATCAGCAAAATGGGGGAATGATTAAAGACTAGAGAGAAGATTCTATTTGACTTTACATACTTTCCATATTCTTTAAATGGCCATCATTAGCTTGTATCTTCTTACAAATAAATATTCTTATAAATAATTTAAAAATCAAGGGAGTGAACCATGGAAATGCCCAGAGAATTCTGTAACTATCCTTTGTGGATGTTAGGATCTGCCTAGTAGAGATGGCTTAAGGAGTAGTAGTGACACCATAGAGGTCTGGGGTAATCAGTGGGGTAGGGTCATCAGTTCTGCTACTGTGTAAGACTCTATTAGGGTATCCTTGAAGGAGAATTCTCTTTCTTGCTTAATGATGGGCCAGGAACTGGCATTTGAAGATGGCACTCTTCAAGTTGATCCCCTATCCCCTCTTTAACCTCTTGGTCTTCAACCTTGTGTTCACTGTCACTTTTTTCTCCAATATGTCTCAATTTTGGCATTTCAATAGGATGATTCCTTGTTGTGTGTGTTGGGCAGGAGGATGTTTAGCAGTATCCCTGCCCTCTACCCATTAGATACAAGTCGCACTTCTCTACCTGTTGTAACAACCAAAAATGTTTCCAGACATTGCTAAGTGTCCCTTGGGGGCCAAAATTACCTTGGTTGAAAACCACTGGCCTTAATTCAGCAGGATAAGATATCTTGACCAAGGTAAACTGGTAATCTCCATAAACAAACTTTCACTCAACCAATTAATGTAGTGGCTATTAAGAGTCTTTATACACACACCAAAAAATCACGTAACATGCAAAGTGTTCTGGATTATTTTTGTTCCATCATTTCACATCTTATCTTTTGAAATAAAATCTTTAAATAGTAAACCACATACATTTATTAAAAGTGAGAATAGAACCCTATTGTCTCTCGGATGCTACCAATCTGCTCCCAGGATGTGCGAAGAGCCAGTTGTTGCCTAGAAGGAAAACTTTTCTCTGCCTTTAACTCTATTAGAATGGTGAAAAAGAAAATCCTGTGTGGTAAAGAAAGAAAACATGTATAAGTGCCTGAAAACTCACACTTAATATGTATTACATGCATAGGCTTTACAGATCGCTTCCTTGCCCAAGGCCAAATCTTCAGGAATCATAGAAGAATTTAGAAGATAAAGTCTTAGCCGCTGTGGCTTACAACATATGACAAACAACATACAAAAGAGAGGCAGTTACACACATACACACATTTTTAAAAGGCACTGCCCCGCACCCCAGTACCAGAAATTTTTTTTTTTTAATTATAAGGCATAGAGTGTTTTTACCAGGATAGTGCTAAATGCTCCAGCTTCAGCATCTCCTCCAAGAAGACAGAAAAACTAGTTTGTTTATTGAAGCCATTGCCATGTATTTGTGAAAAACAGAGTCGAGGGCTATGAACTTTATAGGGCTATAGACCCATAGTGAAGGTGAGAGGAGGGGTAACATTTTTAAATGGAGAATAGTGATAACGTCGTCTCAGACTTACTGGAAGTCACAAGTTGTTTTTAAGCCCTGCATGGCAGCTGTTTCATTTTTAAAAGTTTATTGAAAGTGGACATTATTTACACCATGTTCATACAAAAATACAAGCAGTGTTTCCCCAGCACCTGGGGCAGATGTTTAAGGGGAAAAACTGAGCTCACATAACCTCAAGAATCATAAACATGCCAACCTTTTCCAAAAGAATACCTCCCTTTATTGGCAAGTCCAGCCTCCCATTTCATGCCGGATCTCTTATCATGATTTGAACTTTGATGAACTGCCTCTTAACCCACCTTTGGCTGTGAAACTGTCAGGTCTTATAAGCTAAATAGGTTCAATACTGGTCAGTGCCCGAATGGACACACTCCAAGGAAAATCAGAGTGTTGTCTTAGAAAGCAGTGACTCAGAAAGAGGTGGGTGAGCCTCTGAACTTTTTCAGAACCCTAGTTTTTGGCTACTGGGAAAGAAAAGAAAAACAGAGCAGCAGATGATCCTGTTTGGACAAACAGCTTGCTTCAAGGAGAGAGTTCTCGAAGTATGTTTTCCAGGCTCCTCAAGAAAACATGTGGACCCTTGAAATCTTACAGTTTTGTCATATGCCAGTGCTGGGGATAAAATGATTTACCTATTGTACTCTTCTTTGGTCTCATTTAAAACATTTTTTTCTTCCCATTTACTTAAATAAATTTGGTCTTTGTCTGACTGTTGGTTTGTCTGATTTTGCTCTGGTCATTAGGAGTCAAGAGTGGAGAAAGGGAGTTATATGGGTTTGTCACTGATGGTTTGGGGGAGAAGTGAGGGGTGCGAGGGTGGCCTGGCCAAGTTGCAGTGGTCTGCATATCGACATGTTTAAAGGTAACCTGTCCAGGGCAATGGAACTCATGGGGTGAAAGCAACAAGGGCTCATTCTGTGGTCTTTGAAATCCTTCTGGTATAATATAAAGTGGTTTGACATACATGATATAGTAATACCATATCATGTATGTATTGATCATATTACAATGTAGATATTGATATATTTATAGAATCTTTGGCAGCAACTGAAATAGCCACAGGCCTTCCAGGGTATATCTAAGCAAATATCATCATCATCAAAGATGGTGTATTTGTCGATATGAGGAAGCCATAGCTAATGGTCTTTCCCACTTTCCAGGCTCTGTTCTTAGATAAAGTACCCCTCCCTGGTCCTTGCTCCTCAGAATCCTTCCTCTTATTAGAAGCGAATGATTCAGTGATGCTTGTTAACACATGATAAGGAAGACTTTATTCAGAACCATCACAATAAGCATATGACCATGGTAACTGGGGCTTGCAGTAGAAGAGAGAAATTAGATTCAACTTCAAATACAGTATGGGCAATCGAGAATTTACAGCCAAAGAGCAGGGTGGGGGTCAGGGGATGAAAAATTATTAAGAGAAAATATCAGAGATAAGACACATCTGGCTAAATCAACCCAACAGGATTCTTGCTGAAAACTGGCCAGCATGAGCAGACATCACCTGGGGGAAGACGGAGGATTGAGGAACACAATCTGACATTGAAGGTGATCAAATACTGGGGGCAGTGGAGTCTTAATAAACTTACCTAGCAGGGTTCTGGCTAAAACTAGATTTTTATAAGAAAGTTCACAGACAGGCCTAGGAGAAGTTTCAAGAGACCAAAGTTTGGTCAAGCAAAGAAACTTTTGTCACTCTTCAGCAAGCTCATGCCCAGTGGAGAGAGTGTTCATATTATAAGGAGTGCAACTCGCTTCCATGGAATCTGGTAGTTCAACTCCGGCTCATTTCTGATATGCTTCTGACTGAAACTCAGATAACACTCCATTTGAAGAACAGGACATGAGAGCTGGAAAAGATTTTAGAATTACTTATAACCAGCTCCATCAACTTATGCATAAGGAAACTGAAGGGGAAATGGTCCAAAATCACCAGCTAATTGGTGTTGAAGCCGACACTAGAATTCACATTTTCTGGCTCACAGAGCTTTTGAAAATTGCATCATAACTATAGGATGCTCACCGGGGAAGCATACTTTTCATTATACCCTTCTCTACCTTGGACACACAAAGGCAGATAAGAAAGAATTTTTGTAGCACTCATTTATAATCTTAAATTTTAGTAGTCTTGATATAGACATCTTCCTAAACAACTGTTTCCCCTTCTCTAATTTAAGGTTCTGTATCCCTCAGTTGAGGATTTTTCCTGCTTGCAGCCTTGGAGACCATTCTCCTTCTGTGTGTGTCTGTGTGGTTGGGGTAAGGGAGGAAGAACAGGGCAATCATTCTCTCAGAAGCCTATTTCATAGAACTCACACAAGAAAAAAAAAATCTGATGACTCAAATTACACTTAGTGAATGGGTTATCATTAGCAAATTTTAAAATAAGATTTGCTTTGCTACATTCAAAAGAAATATTAGGCCAGGCCTGGTGGCTCACACCTGCAATCCCAGCACCTTGGGAATCCAAAGCAGGAAGATTGTTTGAGACCAGGAGTTCAAGACCAGTCTGGGAAAAATAGCATGACCCCATCTGCACTAAAAGATTTTTTAAAAATTAGCCTCACATGGTGCACAAACCTGTAGTCCCAGCTACTTAGGAGGCAGAAGCAGGAAGATCGCTTGAGCCCAGGAGTTTGAGGTTACAATCAGCTATGATCATGCTACTCCACTCCAGCCTGGGTGACAAAGTGAGACCCTGTCTCAAAAAAAAATAAAAAAGGAAATATCAAGAACAAATCAAAGAAAGGAATTAACCAAGAACATCTTTATAGTTTAACAATCATTAAAAATGGAAACATATTTATGTTTCTAATAACTTAAGTAATGACGAGCAGGAAATTAGTCAAGAATTGTTTTCACAAGAAGTTGGTGGGTGAGAGGAAGATGGCCTTGGCAACTCAAAGGTCTATAAAGCCTTCAATATCACTAGGAAAAATGGTTGGGCTTCCCCCTCACATTTTTCTATGTTTTTCTTTCAAGGCTTCTTATGATATTCTTTGGTACCTAATTGCTTTAACACAATTGCTAAAAGAAGGGGCGTAGAACCCTATGCAACCCCAGGGATGGCCCTGAGTGTCATAGTTTAAATTAGTAATGTGCAACTTATCCTATGCCATAATTACCCTAAGTCATCATATTTTTCCTGTCATGTCTTGCAATTAACCTTGTGCCTAATTATGTTTGGCTTGTAGGAGAGAGAAGCCAGAGATGCTAAAAGAAAAAGTTTAGACAAATTAAATTTAGCAGAGTTTATTTGAGCAGAGAACAATTTATGAATTGAGAAGCACTTAGAATCTCCTCTACCCAGCAATGTGGGTAGGCATATTTACAGAGAGAAAAATAAAGTGACAACAGAAACAGCTTGATTGGTTACAGCTCAGCATTTGCCTTATATGGACATGGTCTGATCAGTCAGCAACCTTTCATTGGCTGAAGCTCAGCTGCTATGATTGGCTGAGACTCAGCTACTTATCACAAGAATATACTTTTAAGTTAAGTTGCAGTTTGTTACATACAGAGACAGCTTTAAGCCAAAATTAATTTAAAACAATTTCCCCTCTTTGGTCTCCTTCTCAATTTTGAGAGATTGACCAAAACCTTGGGCATTGATGCCACCCTCTGTCACCATCATAATGGTTGTTTGTTCTCAGTATGAGATTCATACTACTTCACAACAAGTCACTTGGATGATTCTTTATGTTCTCTTCATATTTTTGTTTTTCTAACTGTAGTAAGACCATTTGACATACAACGAATGGCTACATATGAACATTTAAACTTTTTGAGAGGATATGGCACACCAGGGACACTATTATGATGGTTATCAAAAAATAATGCTGAGAGATTGAAGTATATTCCTTAACAGGGGTCCCCACAAATTGAACTGGTCAAAATCAAATATATCAAAAATGAACCAGAAAAGGAATCCACTTGTTTTAATCAAGTAGCTTGTTTGTTGATTTCTTGCAACTGAGTTTCTGCCATACCAGATGTATTTATCCAAGTGCAGCAGGAGGTGTTAGCTATCACACACACTCCCCCCATTCAGCCAACAGATAGTCCAAAGCAATTATGTTATCTAAAACAACTCAAGCAAGAAAATTTAAAGAAGTTTGCTGGATAACTATAGCCTTTTCAGTACAGTCAACTATAGTAGCTAATGTTTAACATAGATTTTGAATCAAACTTTATTTATATTTATACCAAACCAAGAAAGGAGTATTCTGCCAAAAGATGCCCATTTAGAGGCATTTATGCCTTCTGGCAAATTCCCCTTTATTTCATACTACGAATTATGAGGTTTAGATCAATGTGAAGTTTCCAATTGGTTATGGAGTGATACTATTATTAGGACCCTTAATCCACATTGGTCCTTTTTTTTAAAAATTATTGAGACATGAAGTTGCCCACACATATGGTTGTTATTAAATCTTGCACAGATAAAAATATATCCTAGAGGGGCACAACAGACAGATCCCTGTGGGATGCCTTATGCATTAGGAGTCATCAGTAGGAAAGCACTAGTAATATTTATCTAAGGCTCCATTATTGAATCATTGCATGGTTGGAGGCTACTGACAATTAAGGGATTAATGTTATAAATTTGTCTACAAACTGTTGAATTATGTTTATTTTGGTTTTCTCAGTCAATTTCTGGCATCATTTTACTGCAAAACCCTCATTCTAGATTTTGTCTACTCTTAAATTTAAACAGGGAATCCGAACTCATAAATCTAAAAACCTAACCCTATATAAAGGACCAGACAAGCAATTTAAACAGATAGCCACACTTGGAATATTAGTGAAATTTGTTACAGGGTGAACCAGAGAATCTCTAAGATCACATAATAATTTAGGTTTAACGTGTCCTGTCCAGCATTCAGTTAAATTCCCTGCAGAAGCTATCAATTATGATATCTTAGTTATCACATTATCTTGCCACATATAAACAGAAAAGAAATACAAGAAGAAATGGGACAAAGATCTTATGGTGACAGAAGAGAGAAGTCTTGATGATCTGTGATTTTGGGAAAGCTATCTGCATCTAGGATGCCATCTGTTTCTGAAGAGATACCTCTCTGGTCAGTTTTACCTTGAGGTCTCCAATGAGCCTGTAAGAGTCTGGAGGTATCTTTTTGAGTTGAGAGAAGCCCCACAACTCAAGGATCCAAGACTCGAGGCCCTAAAATTTTGCTACAGAGAAAAACTTAGGATGATCCCTTCAATGGAGTTCAAGGGCAATCTTTCTCTAGTACTTTGGCATAATGCATTAAAGCCTTGCAATACTGTATCACGTCATAGTTTGTAAGAGCAGGAGACATGTGAGCTTCTATTATTAGGAGGTTAGGCCTCCCAGTAACTATTTCATAAGGAGTTAGTCTGTATTTTCCACGAAGGGTAAGTGTGATTGCCATCAGTCAGTAATACCTTTTACCAAGGTAATACAATTGATTCAGTTAGCTTTGCCTAATTCCATTGTGTTTGTAATACTTTACTTAACTGTTTTACAACTTGTCCAGTGAAATGAATACCTCTATGACTGGAAAATTCTCCAGGAATGCCCCATAAGGAAAACATATGTTCTAGTAAGCATTTAGCTACTGTTATAGCGTTAGCCTTCCTGTATGGAAAATCTTTTATACAACCAGAAAACATGCATGGAAAGTGGCAATTGACGAAAATCCATCTGTAAGTGTTCAAATATCCAACAGGTGCTAGAAATGTATCACCTGAAGTTTTTATTGCCTTACCAGAATTATGGGTTTGACAAATCAAACATTGGTTACAAACCATTTAATGAATTTTAGAACAGTCATCCCATCAATTTTTAAAATAATTTTTATCATTTTATTTACTTCATGATGAGTCATAGAGTGCAGAGCTTTTAATAATGGAAAAAGTAAAGACTCAGGAAGGACCAGGCAGCTGTCCAGGCTCCTCACATTTAACATTGGACTTACATCATCTTAAATACCAGTTTTATTTCTACAACTTAGGGGTATGACACTGTTTGTTAAGTAGGTTATCATAGGTAATTGGACTTGGATCAATTTTGCGGAGTTCATTCAAATTGCATATCTAATCAAGTTTCATACTGGCTGACTTAGCATGAAAATCCCCCAAAGCATTTCCTTGGTATTCAATTTATTCTTGTCCTGCTTGATATTGGGTTAGCAGTTTTATAAAACTAATCAGTTTTTTTCATTAAAGTTCTGGGAATTTTTACCCAGTCCAATGGTATAATCCAATTTCTAGGAATTTCATGTAATTTCTAGAACACATATTAATAACACGTTGATGTAAATATAATTGAAAAAAGGTTTGGTATTAGTTATTATTTGACAATGCTGCTCATATAATTTAATATGTTGAATAAGCCCAGTTAGTTTACTATAACTCTTTATAAGGAGAGATACCCTTTTGAGATATTCCAGGAGACCATCTGGAAAATCCCAAAGTTAATTTGAGGTCAAAAAAAATTTAGAATTTAATATTGGAAATCTGTCAAAAAATATCAAGGGTTTAAAACAGCTGCTCAAAATAGAATCACAGGTCACTGTGAAAGCAATAGTCATTTATTTAATTAAAAGACTTCAAAGGCAAATTCAGAAAGACACACAATTGTAGAAAAACTTTAGCTCTTTTAACAGACAAGACGCAGTTTCTTAAGTGATCAAAAGCCTAATAAAGACAACATGAAGCACAGGAAATCATCTTGGTAAAACACAGAATCTTTCTTTCCTAGGCAGATTACCTAAAAGCTAAAGAAAAACTTTCAACAATTTCCTATTATAAGCAGACCAATACTCTATGAAAACTTTGTTGTTTTAACAGAGATGACCGAATTCTAGTTTTGCATCAATGTACTTTTGATATTAGTGCTCAATTTTTAGGAAAGCTTATGAATGATTCCCTTCTAATCTTAACCAGTTTGGTCACACACAAAATTCCTTTCACCAGATTCATCTTCCACAAGCTTCCTACAATTTCTTACCCATTTAGTTTTTTATTTCACACTTTTCTTTTCTTATTTTAAAACAACCAGTCATTCTACTTTAGGACAAAAATTACACTTTTTTCCTTAACAAACAATACCTCCTCATACCTTATAGCATTTCCTTGCCAAAAGCACACCTTACTTTCCTTGCATATTTGAATAGTTATTTCCTTTATTCCCAGTAATTTCAGTTCCATATATGAACTAGAATCCTTAATCCTTAGTGGCCTTAATTTCTAATGAACAATAAGAGGTAAACAATACTGAACTGTCTGTACACAAGAAATCTGCAGATTGTAAAATCTATGAATCATAAATTTTAGAAGCACGTGTTTTTTTCATAGTACAATTTGTCAGAGTGGCACAGAACATGTTTACTAACAGTCCCAAATATCTTTAGTCTCTTTGTAACAAGAAACTGTAAAGAAGGCAAAATTTTATCTCTATCCTTTTAGGATTTATGGCTAGACCTGAAATTTAAATTGTTGTTTATAAAGACTTCTCTGAGCCTTAACTATCCATTCTTGATTATAAGAATGTTTAAACCTTGTAGTATAGGGAGGACGTCTTTCATATAGAAATTCTATTTTCCTCACATCTACTTAACTCACTTGTTTTTAACAATTATGCTTGGATTTCTAATTGTAAAAAAAGACATTAAATAGCTAGCTGTAATCCTAAGTTATTTTGCTTGCTGAAAAACTTTAAAATACAGAAATAAAAAGCTTATTTTACCAGTAAACGGAGGTAGGAAAAGTCATGCATCTCTACCATTTAATGATGACAACTCTAAAGATTTTAATCAAAGCAACAATATTCTTATTTATGAAAAATTATTCAAGTCACATGAATTAGGAAAGCATCTGGGTTAGTTCTTATTTTTCTGAGAGGATATTTAATTTATATAAGCACATATTTTTCTTTAAGCCAATTAAATAGAGCTCTTTCACAATTTAGTTTTGGCAATATCATTAGGAGATAGAAAAAGATCACACATATATATCATACATATAGGCATATATAAACATATAGATAGAAACAGATCATATAGCTTTCATTCTAAAATTTTAGCCATCTGCCAGATACAAAAATACAAGCATTTTGTATGCCTGGACTCAGCATGGATACTTCCAATCTTGCCTTACAGTCAGAAACTAGTTCAGCCTTTGTTTATTTGTTTGTTTTCAAGATTGAATGACAAATGAATCAATTGGGGTTTTTTCCCAAAAAGGAGTTTGGGGGGATAGTAAATATCATGACAACAAGAAAGAGGTGGACAGAGTTGGCAGAGCGTATAGTCAGCAGGGGTTTAAGAAGAGGGGATTCAGCCAGGCACAGCAGCTCACGCCTGTAATCCCAGCGCTTTGGGAGGCCGAAGTGGGCAGATCACCTGAGGTCAGGAGTTCAAGATCAGCCTGCCCAATATGGTGAAACGCCATCTCTACTAAAAGTACAAAAACTACCTGGGTGCAGTGGCATACCCCTATAATCTCAGTTACTCGGGAGGCTGAGGCAGGAGAATTGCTTGAACCCAGAGATGGAGGTTGCAGTGAGCCAAGATCATGCCATTGCACTCCACCCTGGGCAAAAAGAGCAAAACTCCATCTCAAATAAATAAATAAATAAATAAATAAAAGAAGAGGGGATCCAGTCAACCAAGAGGTTCTCATAAGAGGAGTAGGCAGGACTGAATACAGAAAACACAAACAAACTAATTCTTATACATGTTTTTCTGAAAATGGTCCAAGTGTTAATTAGGTAAGTTTGGACACAGGAACTTTTTGAACTTAATTTGAAACTCTTGCCATAGGAATGTTTTTTCTAAGAGATTGATTATTGTCTTTTAGTAGGTAAACATTCCAGGCCAAAACGAATGGTTCCATCAGATGGCTGCTGTGAAAGTGGATAATTTATTTTCCAATGGCTTGACCACTTACAATAAAGGCAGGCATCTCAGGCCATAGGATTCTTTCCTTTGGGGTCCCTTAGTTTGGGGAGGACGTCCTCTTGGTCTTTTTAGCTGTTGTAACTGTAAAGACATGCACCTCTTTGCTTTTTGAAGAAGTTGCCCCTTGAAGAAGTTGCCTCAATGAGACTACTCTAACTCTAAGTTACCTTTGGTAAAGTTCACCCATTTCTGTAAAAAATCTGTTTCTGGGCAGGGTCCAGTGGCTCATGCCTGTAATCCCAACACTTTGGGAGGGCGAGGCGGGCGGATCACAAGGTCAGGAGATCGAGACCATCCTGGCTAACACGGTGAAACCCAGTCTCTACTAAAAATACAAAAAATTAGCCAGGTGTGGTGGCAGGTGCATGTAGTCCCAGCTACTCGGGAGGCTGAGGCAGGAGAATGGCCTGAACCCGGGAGGCGGAGCTTGCACTGAGCTGAGATCGCACCACTGCACTCCAGTCTAGGCAACAGAGCAAGACTCCATCTCAAAAAAAAAAAAAAAAAAAAAAAGAAAGAAAAAGAAGAAAAAAAGAAAGAAAATCAGTTACTGGGTACATAGCTCTTATACATGAAATTAGCTGGAGTCTCAAATGGAGGAGTTCTGGCCTTCTTGGATCCAAATGAACCCATGAGTCCCTCTTCTTTAGTAACCTTATCTACTTACTGAACCCAGTACAGTTTCTGCATGACCCAGTTAGAAAACTGAGGCCTCCCTATAAGACCCTCTCCTGTTTCTGTTGCAACTTCTGAACCCAGGTCTGATTTTTTTTTTTAAATGCTCAGATAAACTCAGATTTCAAAACACAACTTCATGGAGCTTGAACCTGAGAGAGAACTCCCCCATCACCCCAGTTGCTGCAAGAGATCAGTGAGCACAACGGCCTGGTGGGTACTTCTACTTGGTCACTCACTACTTCTGACCTGAGGGTTGCAGGACGTCTACTTCAGATCCTACCTCCAATAACAAATAGTAAAAAAAAAAAAATGGTGGGTAAGTGGCTCACACCTCTAACCCCAACACTTTGGCAGGCTGAAGTGAGATGATCACTTGAGTCCCAGAGTTGGAGAGCAGCCTGGGCAACTAGTGAGTCCTGTCGCTACAAAAAATTATAAAAACACCAACTAGCCAGGCGTGACAGCGTAGGCCTGTGCCCCCAGCTATTCATGAGGTTGAAGCAGGAGGATTGCTTGAGCCAAGGAGGTCCAGGCTGCAGTGAGCCTTGATTGCTCCATGGCACTCTAACTTGGGCCACAGAGAGAAACTCTGACTCAAAAATAAGAAAAGAAAGACATTAAACAAATTAAATTCAGCAAAGTTTATATGAGCAAAGACCAATTCATAAGTCTGGCAGCACTCAGAAACTTCACCCAGCAATGTAGGCAGGCCTTCTTTATTGATAGAAAGAGGACATTACTTACAAAACAGCTTGATTGGTTACAGCTCAGAATTGCCTTATATGGACAATGCTCTGATCAGTTGGTGATCTATGATTGGCTAAAGCTCAGCTGCTTTAGCCAAATGGCTGAGACTCAGCTACTTTTTATAAGAATATACTGTTAGTTAAGTTTCTACATATGGAAGCAGTTTGGGGTCAAATTTAATTTAATTTAGCAGAGGAAAAGACCTTTGCCACTTAAGAACAGGAATCGTGGATCCTATTTGAGTTCAGTCTTCCTTACCTGTCCTCTTTTTCATTGTTTTTTTGAATAAAAAATGTGGCAGATGGTTCTTTTGAATGCCTTCAACACTATGTAATGAAAAAGGCATACATTTTCTTCAGCTAATCTTAATTTATTTTCAAATTGACCCCAGAGGTGAATTACAAACCAAAAGGACCTACAACCTTAAGAAGACAGCAAAGCTACATGGGGAAAAAAAAGGTAAGTTCATATGCCTCATAGGCCAGGAAAAATATTGAGTCGAATTACACCCATGAATTATTTACACTATTTCTCTCTGCTAAATCTAAGCAAACATTCCACTTGCATCAAATCTACTCCAGGAGTTTTAACTGTTTATTGTAAAATCAAGTGCACAATAGCCCTTTCATGAAATATTTAGCTATATGTTTAGCACTAACAAATATCACACATATATTATGAATGTTTCCTTATTATAAAGCTGAACATTCAGTGCATGAAACTTTAAGCTCTGTATTCCAAATCGTTATGAACAAGATGTTTCCTCTCGGGCAATTTATTCTGGTGATGTGGAACCTTTGAATAAATAGTGACGCTAGTATTTTTAATAGCTGTTTCCCACCACATATTGCAAAGGAAACATTAACAAGGGCTGAATTCATAACTCATCATTGTACAGGTCCCAGATTTAACAACATTTATGGGGAAACTATAAATTATCTTATATGCGAATATTCTGCCACTTGGATAATTTCATTTGGCTACATGTTCTCCACCTTATCATTTGGAACAGAAGAGATACCCTGTTTATGAAACATCCTCAATAATGATAGAATAGTCTAACTCTAATAGAACCCCTTCACAAGATGGGATGGCACATGCCTGCAATAATTTAACAAGACTTTTTTTTTTTTCTTTTTGATAAAATGTGTTTCTGAGATAACAGTAACAATAATGCTACACAAAATATTTATTTTCCTCCCTTCTTCTCTTTCCGGTCCCTTTGATCTGCTTGGCTTTAAATCTAGCAATAACCCATTCTTGTTTCATATTATTCTCCAAATCACTGCTAATATTGTCAAAAGCTATTCGCTCCTCTGGTTAAGACAGCGACTATCTTTTTTTCTTTTTTGATCTCAATAAAGTCCTCCAGTCAGAGGAATCATTATATTTTACTGGTTTCCTCTAAATGATTGAAATGTGTCATACTTTGTAAATCTTTATATGTTATGAAGTCCTGGACTGGGAACAACTTTTTAAAAAAATTAATGCCTGTGGTGCTTTTTCATCCTCACAAAATGTCTGTCGCTCTTCTATTTGTGAAGTATCACTTACAATCATAGCATGTCATATTTGGAAGACACAGTAGATACCATCAGATCCAGTAAGTTTAACCAGGGAAATCTTTTTAAAACATATGCTAAGCCCCTTGCTCATGGATTTAGGCTTAGCAGGTGTATGAGGGGGTGGGGAGGGATGAGTAATCTTTGTTTTTCCAGCTTCTGGATTTTTTAAAAATCTAGGACTAAGGAAGGCCTTTCTAAGTAAGTCGTAACACTTAAAAATATAAGAGAAATGCATCATTTGACTTCATAAAAATTAGAAATTAATACAAATATAATCAAAACCTCATAATCAAAGCCAAAAGAAAAATGACAAACTGGGGGAAGTATTTGCAAAAGCAATTTTCCGCAATAGATAAAGAGTTCTTATAAAGCAATAAGAAAACAAATTTCCACTCAATCTCATTCATAAGAACTGTACATTAAAACAATAAAATAACATTGTTATGCATCTTATTGCCAAAGATTAAAACATTTGGTAGTTTGAGTTTACACAGGTGGAAGGTACAATGGTGCTGCCACTTTGGAAGCTGGTTCACGACACAGAAGGGAGAGAATTTCTACATAAAAGGTAATGCCAGATTAAAACATCCCACTGCCCATATTTATATAATAACTCTCAAACCAAAGTTGCAAAACATGTATCAGCAGCAAACAGTCGAAGAAAGGAGTAACAACTGGGTACCACGTCTTCAAATGTTGTGGTCAATGAACTAAATAAATGATGTCAATGCTGTTCTTCATTGCTCATCACCAACCTTTCACTGCCCAAAAATGAAACTAGGGAAAACATAAGACAAAGTTTTTGAAAATCCCATGAGTGTTCATCAATTTAACTAGAGGCATATTGCGGGGGATGAGCAAGCAACCTGGGAAAACTGTAGGAACACAGGCATAATAAAGGCTCCTGCACTCCCTGGTAGAATTTCAAAAATGGAAGAAGATGGCCATCCTCTATAGCAAGTAGAGTGAACTGAGCATTTAAATTTAATAGAAGACAGACTTTTAAATCTCATAAAAAACACAATGAAAGGAAGAAGAGAACTTAATAATGACATGAATTAATTTAAATAGGAGCTGGGGAAGAAATAGATAATAAAACATAGAAATATAAAGTAAAGGGAACTAACCATTGAGGAAATAAATTGAGAATCAAAAAGTAGCATTATAGATTTAATAGCAATGTTAAAAACAGCAAGAGAAAAATATACATGCCTGAAAATTAAATTGTTGGTAGGAAAACCTGCAGATAAACTACAAAGGAAACAGAGATTAATGCATTAGACAGAAGAAAATAGATGTAAAATGCAACAAGATTCTATATAAAGTAATTAATGTTGAACTAGAAAAAAATGTTAACAAAAAGGAAAAGTACTATAAAATGTAATATAAAAATTTCTTTGGAATGAAGGAAGAAGTAAGCATGCAGGTCATAAATGTATACCATATTCCCAGAAAAGTTGATACAGAAGAAAAATTACATCAAGATGTATTCAAATTAAATTTTTGAGTTTTAACATGAAAAAACAAATGTCTAGGCATCCACACAGCAAAGCAAGACATTTTCAAGCTGTAGGGTAAAACAAGAGTAAGACAATTTCCACTACAACTCTCCATTCTAAAAAATAGTAATGTCTAGAACATTCTGAGGGAAAATGAGACATAAAACAATTATATTTGGTAAATTTTTCCCTTTTCTATAAAACAGCTGAATCGTGTTCTCATTCAAGCACCTCGAAAAAAATAGTAATATGACTCTTTGTTGAAAAACAACAATAATATCAATTAAATCTAGGTAACTGAGAAATAAATCAAAATTTAAAAACTGAAGATAGAAGAGCCATGTTTTTTTTAAAAAAAGTGATGAGTCCTAAATCTGTTAAATATAGAAATATGGCTTAAAAACTAAGGGAATAATCATTGCAGAATAGATCGTAAAGTGATAGGCCTTAACAACATTTTCTAAAATGTTTTAACAAAACTTTGTTGGGGACAGGAGAAGACAAAATAGAACATTGTGTAAGAGTGGATTTAATCTTCAGTATTTTTGGAATCTTCCTTTTTAATTTAGGAAGGAACTTTTAGAAACTAATGTTTCTTGTGGCAATGAAACACTTAGCTAAAGTGTGAGAGATTCCTTCAGTTTCACCTGAGTTTCTTTTATCCTGCTGGATCCAAATAAAAGTTAAGTGTAATATACTTTTAAAATTATCATATATAGCATAATTCTTTTTAAAATAAAATTAATTTATCTATCTGGCTTTCCTTTATAAGAGTATTAATAGATATCTGTTATGATAGTCATATAATATAAAAAATGGTGATTTCTATTTAGTTGTGCATTCAAACAAATTTTGCGCTCTTTTTTATTATTCTTTATTTCTTTGATTCGTATAAACATGTATGATCTTTTCAAAAAGAGATTCCTATGCTAAAAAATTCTGGTGTGCATTATTCTAAACTCATTTTAAAATTAATTTAGAACATTAATTTCATTTCTAGGAATTCATTCTACATATCTATTTGCCTATACAGGCCTGTAATATAATACATAAAAGTATGTTCATTGTGGCAAACTTAAATGTCTGTCAACAGAAAATTGATTAAGTAAATCATGGCATATCCATGCAAAGAAATACTATGCAACTTTTAAAAATAATAAAGTAGATTTCAATCTCCAAAATATGCATCATTTTATAAAACTCAGCTGAACTGTGTTTACAGTATATTCCCATTTGAGTTGAAAAGAAAAAGAAAGTTTATACACACACATATACTTATAACTACCTGATTGCAGACGCATAGAATAAAATGTGTGTCGACATGCGCAAAAGTTATCAATAGCAATTTCATCTAAGGAGAAGGACCAGGAGGCTGTAATGGAGAATTATTTTGATTGTATTTTCTTTTAAAAATAATAAAGTAGATTTAAATCTCCAGGATAAGTATCATTTTATATAATTCAGCTGAACAGTAATTACAGTTTATGCCCATTTGAGTTAAAAAGGAAAGGAAAGTTATATATACACACACATATAGTTATAACACCTGGTTGTAAATGCATAGAAAATGTGTGTTGACATGCACAAAATTTGTCAATAGCAAGTGCATATAAGGAGAAGGACTAGGAGGCTGGAATGGAGAATTATTTTTTATTGTATTTTCATATACATTTTTTATCACATTCACTTACTGCTTTTTCTCTTTAGGGAAAAACAGTTTAAAAAAGAAAACTTTACTGGTTATTTCGTTGTTCAACGCCTTTATTTTATGGACAAGAAAGCAGACTAGAAATCAATTAAGTGACTTGACCAAGCTCATATAGTTAACGTGAGATTATAATTCATATTTTCTGGAGTCAATTTTAATACATGCTATATATTGCCTCATGCTTATAATGTTGTTACCAAACAACAAATATCATCATCATACACAATCTACAGTCTCCCAGTGGTATGCTTAGAGTTTTAATAATTCCAAAAGGGGCAGGTTACAACTCCAGTAAGCAAGGCTTCTGGAGAAACCTGTGGCATGTTAGATGAAACCAAATTGCTAGCAGTGGAAATGAGTGTGCTTACATTCTCCATTGGTTTTCACCCCGAACCTAACATGCTTCTGGGTTTTGTTAAATGCACTGATGGTTTTCACCTAGTTTAATTTCAGTGGGCTCTTTGGATCAATTTATCACAGTCCTAAAAAAAAAAAAAAAATAGGAAAAAAAAGAGAGCTCAGATAAAAAGAGAAATCACTTCACAATGTAGTTTTGGAATGTTTCCCTTTGAAGTCTACATTCATATTTCAACAAATTGTGAGACATCCCTAAATTCTAACATGGAACATGTTCAAGTGTCATGTTCTGATAAGCATTTTAACATAAGGACTTCACACTTACACCACAGATAAAACAATATGATTTTTTAAATTATTAACTGCTCAGCCTCCTGTGATTTTTCTGCAAAATCTTTGGCTGAAAATGGACAACGTAATGCCACTTAAAAAAAAAAAAATGAAGAAGAAGAAGAAGGAAAAAAAAACCCAGGATGATTTTGTTTGAATTTTGACTCTTCCTTTTCCTAATTAAGCAGTCTTGGGCATGTTAGTTTCTAGCCATCAGATTTTCATTTTTAAAATGAGAATAATATTTTCAGTTTCTCAGGATTGAGGAGAGAACTGAATGAGATGATATGTGTCAAGTGCCAAAAACAGGCTGTGTCAAAAGTAGATACAAAATAAATGTTAATTTCCTTCTCCCTCCTTCTCTAGATGAAAAACAAGTTTAAAAGAATGTAGATATGTATGCTTAAAGAAAAATTATGCATATTGAATCAGATTTGAAAGAAATCAGCCTAAAATGGAAATGAACTCAAATTATGAATGTGGTCATTTAGTGAATTGAAATTAAATACACTTCATCTCAATGAAGTCAGAGCTGTCAACAGAAAGAAGGGAAAATGCATGACTGCATTCTCATGTATTTCTTATTCTTATATTTGCTTCTTTGCTTATAATTATCAAATACTAATGAGGGAAAGTGATTTGGAGTTGTATAATTAAAATGAAGAAAAGGTAATTTTAGGCAAAGTATGTGGAAAGTCTTTTGATAATGAGATTGAGACACAAGTATTTTCTAGAGAAGATAATTGAGTCCCTATAATTTGAGACACTAAAACTAAAATATCTCTATCAGATGTATGCTGTACATATTAAAGCTAATATTCTAGTGTTATTTTCTAATATGAAGCAGCTAATATTCAATAACATACCAATATTTTTACATTCTATTTTTAAAAAATTTGTTCTTCCTTATATTCTGACTCTCATTTACATTCCATTTTTGTATACAATACACATATATTGATCACCATATAAAGGCATACATTATATATAGACATGTGTATGCATATTTAGGTGTATTAAGTCCTTAATATGTGATATCCTTTGCTCGGTAAGCCGAAGTGTGTGTGTGTATGTTTATGTAAAACACACACAAGACAGGCTTATTATAATGATATTATTCTACCTCTATTTGTGTATACAAAGCACTGTACTAAAGGACTAATCAAAGTTTTATTTGGATAGAGCTGATAATCTAATGAGAAAGAAACACATACTTAAAAACAAAAATATTGGCAAATATAAAGGTAGAAGAAAGAAAAGCAGTAAGTATGACTTGATAATCAAATTATCTGTCTTTAATATATCAAATCAGTGATGTGAATATGATGTGTGATATCCAACGGTGATAATGGTACTATGATGCAGAATATGATACAGAAGAGTTGCCTTTACATCTGACCACACTTGAGTGGTCAGAATTAGACTCTTCTTCTGGGGTTGAAGCAGCAGACCTGAAGAACGGAAGATGTCAAGATGTTAACATAGGCAATAATTCTGTCAGCAAAATTTTATTAGGCACCAAGTCAGTGGAATTCATTGCCAACATTTGTTATAGGAGATAAAACATAAAAAAGAAGCACAGCACATACCATCAATAATTGATGTCAACAGTAGTTGTTCATAAAGGACTATGGTAAAGTTGTAGAGAGTAAAAAGTGTCATGAGAAATGTCAACAAAGAACTTTCAGAATTCAGAAAAGGAGGAAATACTTAAGAAATTTGATCCAGGAAGGAATTGCAAAAGAAAATACTATTTCCTCTTGTTCACAAAAATAGGAAGGATTTTTCTATATCGAGAGGAGAAAACACAGTAGAAAAGGTAAGATAGGAAGGAAAGCAAAGGGAAATCATGGTAGGTAAAATGGGAGATGAAAGCAAAAGAGAAAAGCCTAAAATTGCTTTACTACCAATATTAAAAATTCTTAATTACTCTGCTACCAAAGTGGAGCCACTGAAGATTTTAAGGGGATTTTTAAATCGTAATTGCAAAAATTTTAGGAAGATTCCTCTGGTAATGAGTTGACGGTTTGATTGGAGGAATGGACTCTAGAAGTAGAAAGATTAGATAAAATACTTGTGATTATTCAGAAGACAACTATGAGAGATGTCACAGCGATAGAACTTGGGAGGGAATAAAAACTTGGATGTGGAAGCAAAAGGAAAAAAAGAGAAATCAAAGATGACACAAGGACTTTCACTTCTAGCCATGAGTGTGTTATAGGGGCCAGATTTATCTTCCTGCCATAAACAACCAGAAAACTGAACAAAATATATAAAACAACAGCTTTCTGACATCAGACAATTGGCAGCACAGGACCATAATCTCTGCAGGAAAAAAAAAAAAAGAAAATAAAAGAAAAAATAAGGTGAGTCTTTCAGCTACACTGGCACTCTGCCTGGAAGTAATTTGTAAACCTCTAGCCCAGGGAGGGGAAATTCAAGCAGAGCTTCATATTGCTGAATTGAAGAGACAGATATCACAGTTCAGAGTGGCAGATGTAGCTAAAAATTGCAAGACAGACTATCAGAGAAGAGAAAGCTACACAGGGAAAGAGCTCCAGAAATTTGAGTAGGGCTCTTCTGGAGCCTCTGATGAATACTAATCTGTGTATGTAAAGGGTAAAACTCCACCCACGAGAACAACTTCTGGGCAAAAGACAATTACTATGAAGTTATACAAGATTTTTGAAAATTCCCAGAGCTCACATAAGGGCCAGGGATAATTTTAATTTCCACTAGTTAGAATGGAGACAGATTTTTGAATATGTAATTCAAAAAAGATCCAAGAAAGGCTATGTCTTAGAAATTAGCCTAAATTACTCCTAGAGTACAGGCTAATCTTGATCTGTCATGAAAAAAAAAATCTTAACATCTTGAAATAATCCAACTGATCTATAAGAAGCTTAGCTACCTGTCAGAACAAAGTCTAATATTCTTTAAAGGAAAACAACAAAATCCAGTACCCAAAATATAAATTGACAATGTCCTTCATCAAATTAAATATTACAATATGTGAAGAATCAGAAGATGTGGCCCATACCAGAAGAAAAACGAGCCAATAGAAACAGAATCAGAAATGAAAGAGATGATGAATTAACAGGCAGGGACATTAAAACAGCTGTTATAAATATGCATGATATGCAGAAGAATTTAAAGAAAAGCACGTACATAAGAAACAAAATAGAAGATACAAAAAAAACTATAACTTCTAGAGATTAAACAGCACAAAATCTGAAATGAAAATTTTATGGATGAATTTGACAAAATATTATTTGCTGCAGAACCAAAATAAATAAATGACCTTGATGACATACAAGATAAAAAAATGACAGAAACATCAATGGAGAAAAGAAGAAAGATGAAAAGACCTTCACTGATTGAGAGAAAATATCAAACTGTCAGATATATGTGCCACTGAAATCCCAGGAGACAAGTAAAATGAGAGACCAAAAATAAAATATATATATATTATTTTAATGACGAAAATACTTCCAAATTTGGTGAAAACTGTAATCCACAACTCCAAGAAATTCAAAAAACCCCAAGCAAAATGGGGGTGGATAGGCAAAACATATCACAATCAAATTGCTGGAAAACAATGCAAAGAGAAGTATCATAAAGGCAATGAGAGGAAAAAAAGGTCACATTATTGGACCGGATGTGGTGGCTCAGGCCTATAATCCCAGCACTTTGGGAGGCCAAGGCATGCAGATCACTTAAGGCCAGGAATTCCAGACCAGCATGACCAACGTAGCGAAAAGCCATCTCTACTAAAAATACAATTATTAGCCAAGCATGGTGGTGCACGCCTGTAATCCCAGCAACTCAGGAGGCTGAGACATGAGGATCACTTGAATCGGGAGGTGGAGGTTGCAGTGAGCTGAGATCACACCACTGCACATCAGCCTGGGTGACATAGTGAGACACTGTCAAAAAAAAGGAAGGAAGGAAGGAAGGAAGGAAGGAAGGAAGGAAGGAAGGAAGGAAGGAAGGAAGGAAGGAAGGAAGGAAGGAAGGAAGGGGAGAGAGAGAGAGAAAGGAAGGAACAAAAACTTCACGTTATTAAAAAGTGAACAAAAGATAAAACTATCAGCAGATTTCTAATAAGAAACTATTTTAGAAACTGACAAAAACAACTGTCCACTTAGAATGTTACACACAGTACAATATGTTTCAAAAATAATGGTGAAATAAAGACCTTAAGAAAAATAAAAACAGAATATTTTACCAGCAGACTTTCGATACAAAAAAAATTAAAGGAGATTCTTCAGGCAGATGATACCAGATGGAAAGTGACTTTACTGAAACGAACGGAGAGCAGTTAAAATGATAAATTTGTGGAGAAATAAAAATGACTAACTTTTTTCCTGTTTTTAAATTTTTTCTTTAAAAAATAATTGACCGTTTGAGGCAGAAACAACTCACTATGGGGTTTATAAAAAATGAAGATGTAAAATGTATAACAATAGAACAAAGGATGGGATTGAGAGATCAAAGTATACTGGACTGTTACATTTTATGTGAAATAGTATACTATGATTTGGGGATAGACAGCGATGGGTGAAAGATGTGTTTTGTAAACCCTAAAACAACTGCTACCTGTAGCTAATAAGCTAGTAGTAGAAATAAAATGGAACATTAAAAAATAAGTAAAATAAGACAGGTAAAGAGGGGGAAAAGGGAGTCTTTTAAAAAACAGATGGAGCAAGGATAATAGATTTTAACCTAACCATAACAATCATATTAAAAAATAAATGGTCTAACCTCTCCAGTTAAAAATCATAAATCACTTAAATGAGTAAAAAATCAAGACCTTATTATACATTGTCTACAAGAAACTCACTTTAAGTATAAAGATCCAGATAATTAAAAGTAACAAGACAGAAAAAAATACACCACGCAAATATGAATCTTAAGAAAGATGGAATAGCCATATTAATAATCAGGCAAAGTAGGCTTCAGAACAGTAACATTACCATAGATTTACAAAAGGGGCCAGGCGCGGTGGCTCACACCTGTAATCCCAGCACTTTGAGAGGCCGAGGCGGGCGGATCACGAGGTCAGGAGATCGAGACCATCCTGGCTAACACGGCGAAACCCCGTTTCTACTAAAAATATTTTTAAAAATTAGCCAGGCATGGTGGCGGGCGCCTGTAGTCCCAGCCACTCGGGAGGCTAAGGCAGGAGAATGGCGTGAATCAGGGCAGCAGAGCTTGCAGTGAGCTGAGATGGCGCCACTGTGCTTCAGCCTGGGTGACACAGCGAGACTCTGTGTCAAAAAAAAAAAAAAAAAAAAGAGGAATATTAAATAATAATAAAAGGACAAGTAACAAAAAAGACTGAGCCTACTTTTTATGCCCCTAATAACAAAGCTTCATAATACATGGAGCAAAAACTGAAAGAACTGAATTGAGAAATAAACAGATGTACAATCACAGTTGGAGGCTTCAATACACCTCTCTCACCAACTGATAGAACAACTTGACAGAAAATCAGTAAAGACATAAAGGACTTGAGCAAGAGTATCAACCAGGTGTATTTATTTGACCTTAATAGAGCATTCCATCCAACAGTAACAGAATACACATTCTTTTCAAGTGCACATGGAGCATTCACAAAGAGAGATCAGAGAAAGTGTCAAGAAAACAAAAGGATTGAAATCATACGAAGTATGTTCTCTACATGATGTACCTTAGTTAGAAATCAGGAACAGAATGATATCTGAAGATATCTTTGGAAATTTGACAATTAAACAACATGCATTTACATTCCCTATAGTTCAAAGAAAATCTCAAAAAGGACATAAGACACTATTTTGAATGGGAAGAAAATGAAAATACGTGTCAAAATTTATGGAAGGCAGCTAATGCAGTGCCTGGATAACTTATAAACTTGGGATAACTTATATGCTTATATTAAGCATTTAAGAAGAAAAGTCTTGAACTAATTATCTAAGTTTCCACCTGAAGAAAATAAAAAAGAACAAGTTAAAATAAGCAATAGGATAATAATAAAGCTAAGAGTAGAAATTAATAAAATAGCGGACAATCAAAAGAAAAAAGTCAATGAAGCTGAAGCTTGTAACGAAAAACAGTTGTAAAACCTACTAACCAGAAAGATTTGTAAAATCTACTGACAGATGATCAAGATAAAAAGAGAGAAGAGACAAATTACCAATATCAGAAATGAAAAAGGGAGCATTGCTACAGAGGTCATAAACAAAAAAGAAAAATAAAGGAATACATTAGCAACTTATTGTCAATAAATTTTAAAAATAGAGACACAAATTACTAAAGCTCTCTCAAGAAAAAATAGAATACCAAAACATTTCTATGTCAATTAAGAAATTGAATTCAAAGTTTAAAATCTTAAAAAAAAACTCCATCCCAAATGAAATTACAGTGAATCCTTTAAAGCATTTAATTGGGAAAAAAGTGCCAATCTCACACAAACTCTTCTAAAACATAGAAGAGGAGGGAATACTTCCCCGCTCAATTTATGAGACCAGCATTACCCTGATGACAAACCAAGATATAAATATTTCAAGAAAGAAAACTCAAGGAAAAAAAATTATCATGAACATATGCACAAGCATCTTGTACAAAACATTAGCAAAAAGAATCAGCAATACATAAAAAGATAATACTTCATAACCAGTTATAGTTCATCTCAAGAAAGCAAGATAGTTTAACATAAAAGCAATCAGTGTGATGTACCTTATTAATAAGCCAAAAGTGAAACTGATGATAATCTCCAAAAATGCAACAAAGCATTTAACAAAACTCCACCAAAATTCATGATAAAAGCTCTCAAAAACTATGAATAGAACTTCCACAATCTGACAAAGGATATACACAAAAAACCTATCATCATATAAATAACATAATATAAATAACAGTACAAGTAACATAATATAAATAACAGTAAAAGACTAGATAATTTCCTCCTAAGATTGGGAACAAGACAAGGATGTCCACTCTCCCCACTTTTATTCACTGTAGTACTAGAGGTCTTAGCCGATTTAATAAGTTTAAAAAAAGAAAAGAAAATCATCCAGATAGGAAAGAATACGTGAAACTTCATTATTTACATTTCCTGGATATGTAAAAAAATTCTAAAGAATCTATGGAAGAGCTATTACAAATAAGTGACTTTAGCAAGACAGTATACAAAGGAAATATGCAAAAATTAATTGCACTTTGATGTATTCTCAGAAAACATTTAGAAACTGAAAATTTTTTCTAAAAAAAAATCATTTTAATGGCATCAAGAAATACTTCAGAATAAGCTCAATAAACTGTACAAGATCTGTATACTAAAAATCACAAAACACTACAGAGATAAACAGGACAAATAAAAGGAGATATATAATATTCATAGACTGAAAGACTTAGTTTTATTACAATGGAAATTCTTTCCAAATCAATCTATAAATTCAATGCAATTTCATACAAAGTATCAATGCTTTTATGTAGAAATTGATAAGCTGATTCTAAAAGTTATAGAGAAAATCAAATTTGTAGGTAATTATGTAAAGAATTTTGGATTTATCCCAGGTTTGCAAGGCTAGTTTAACATTTGAAAGTCAATTAATGTCATCCATCATATAAACAGGCTAAAAAAGAAACATTACAGTATCATTATCAATAGATGCAGAAATATCATTTGACAAAATCCAATGCCCATTCATGATTTAAAAAAAAAAAAAAAACTAACTCTCAGTAAACTAGGAATATAGGAATAGAAACTTCCTCAACTTGATAAAGAAGATCTTGAAAAAGGCAGGCACAGCAGTTTATACCTGTAATCCCAGCACTTTGAGAGGCCAAGGTCAGTGGATCGTTTGAGCTCAAGAGTTCAAGACTGGAAGTTGTAGCTAATACAATAAGACAAGGAAAGGAAATAAAAGGTGCAATGATTGGGAAGCAAAAATAAAACTTTATTTGCTTGCAGATGACATGATTGTCTATGTAGAAAATCCTAAAGAACTGACAAAAAAAAAAGTACCTACTGGAACTAATCAGTGTTTTAGCAAGGTTCCAGGAAATAGGTTAATATACAAAAGTCAATCATTTTCCTGTATACCAGCAATGAACAAGTAGAATTTTAAATGAAGAACATAATAAAATTTACATTAGCACTCTTAAAAAATAAAATACTTAGACATGACTCTAACAAATTATGTGCAAGATCTATATGAGGAATATTACAAAACTTTGATCAAAGAAACCAAAGAACTAAAGAAATGGGGAGATATTCCACAAGAAGATTCAGTATTGTCAAGATGTCAGTTCTTCCAGACTTAATCTATAGATTCAATGCAATCTCAACCAACATTCCAGGAAGTTAGCTTATAAATATTGACAAACTGATTCTAAAGTTTATATGGAGGGGCAAATTACTCTGAATGGCCAACACAATATTGAAGGAGGGAGGAAAGAGGGAAGTAAGGGTTGGAAAACTACTTGTTGGATACTCTGTTCAGTAACTGGGTGGTGGGAGCAACTGTATCCCAAACCTCAGCATTATACAATATACCCATGTAACGTAAGTGCACATGTATCCCCTGAATCTAAAATAAAAGTGGAATTTTTTTTAAAAAAAGAAAGAAACAGACTAAATGCTCATCAACTGAATAACAGTTAAGTAGATGTTTGTACATTCATAAATAAAAAACAAAAAGTCACACACACACACACACAAGTGTATCACTCTGTGAGGATGCTGATAATGGGGAAGGCTATGCATGTGTGAGGCAGGGAGTATATGGGAAATCTCTTTCCTCTCAATTTTGCTGCTGTAAACCTAAGACTACTCTGAAAAATAAAGTCTAATTTGTAAAAAAACATTTAATCAATACATTTAAACAGGAAATCATACTAGTGGTAAAAATAAAATTTCTCAGAGAACTATGGCTAATGAACAGTTATCTATTTTAGTGATTTGACTATTATGAATTTGTAATTTCTTACTATCAACAAATAGGTCATTTAAAAAACAAAACACATTGCAATTCCACTAGGAATCCATTAGAATGGCTAAAATTAAAACACTATTAATATCAAGTGTTGACAGGGATGTGGAGCAACTCACACAGTGTAATTAGGAGAGCGAAAGGGAGCAAACAGTTTGGAAAGCAGTTGGCAGATTTTTTGGCAGTTAAAGATATATCTGCCATATGATCCAACCATTCCACTTCTAGCTATTGACCCAAAAGAAATGAAAGCATTTGTCTACACAAATTTGCATACCAAAATGTGGCTAATAGCTTTATTCATAATAGCTAAAAGCTTGAAACAACCTAAATACCCATTAGCAGGTAAACAGAGAAACAAATTGTGGAATATACATTTGATGGAACACAACTCAGCAATTAAAAGGAACAAATTTCTAATCCCTGCTATAATAGGAAGGAATTTCAAAATACATTATCCTCCCTGAACAGAAGAAGCCAGACACAAAATAGTATATATGAATCTATTTATTTTCAAAACTATAGAAAGAATAAATGTAATTTCTAACGACCAAAAACAGGTCAGTGGTTGCCCAAAGCCTGGAGTGGGAGGGACTGATTGTGAAGGGACACAGGGCAACTTCTGGGGTGAACGAAACATATGTATTTTTAGGTTTGGGGTATTTTGTTCTGTTTTGTTTTGTTTTCTTGGTTTTGTTTTGAGACAGGCTCTCACTGTTGCTCAGGCTGGAGTGCAGTGGCACAATCTCAGCTCACTGCAATCTCCACCTTCTGGATTCAAGTGATTCTCCTGTCTCAGCCACATGAGTAGCTGGGACTACAGGCATGCGCCACCACGCCTGGCTAGTTTTTGTAGTTTTAATGGAGACAGCGTTTCTCCATGTAGGCTAGGTTGGTCTCAAATTCCTGATCTCAGGTGATCCACTAGCCTTGGCCTCCCAAAGTTCTGGGACTACAAGCGTGAGCCACCCCACCAGGCCGAAACACATGTATCTTGATTGCAGTAGTAGGCACACATGGGTTATTCATTTGTTAAGACTCTTGATTTCATTGTATGTAAATTACACCTTCATCTAGGCCAAATGGCCATTAATAAGAAGATAAATAAGACAGTGATGGGAGATAATGCATTACATACTGAGAACAAATGCTGCTACATCATACAGGTGAAGATTCTGACAAAGCAATAATTAAAGAACTGGAGCTCTGGAGAAAGATCAAGACCAGAGAGTCATTTGTAGAAAAATCAGAGTTGACGACTTCAGATTATAAGAATCATCCAATGAAGAGAAGAACATGAGAGCAGTCAGTCAAAGCTCAAACCTTAGGGGAAACAAAATCTATAAACTAAGAAGACAAGTCAGGGAAGGAATAGCCAGAAAAGTAAAAGTAAAGAAGAAAGGTAAAATGACCTGGAAATAAAAGGAGAATTTCAAGGAGCTACAGCAGGAAAAATAATGTAGACAGAACCTGGAGAAGAACATAAAAGGAAAATTACATGTACTATCTATACATTTATATTTGACTTTGAAGAAGCAGTTTCAGTGGTTAGTGTGTTAATGTAGGTAAAAAATACACTGCAGCAAGCTAAATAGTAAGCGGAATGGAAGGAGGGGAAATAAGCAGGGACTGCTCTTTCTAGACAGCCATTCATAAAGCCAAGAGTAGAACAGCCTATGGCTTGAGGAATACAAGGATGAAGAAAAGATGTGTTACAATGTGGTGAATTTTAACTTGGACTAAGAGGAAGCTTCTACAGTGAAAAGAATTGTTTAAATTTCAAGGAAAGCAACGATTGATGAAATAAGATCTGAGAAAAATTGTTGATTAGAGATAAGCTCTGTGAATTAATGAACACATTTCTAAAAAATGCAAGATCTTTGCCAGGTTTTTATGAACACTTTGGAGAACTGGACCACATGTGTAAATGTTAGATAATTGTAATCAGTGATGGAACTAATGAAGCTCATCAGAAAAGATGGCTGCCAAGTCAGGCATTGACTCCGCCTATCACTGGCTACTCCTAACATCATGGAGTGACAGTAATCAGCCACCTAAGAACACTTAAAAATGAAGGTACACACTATTGTGACACAGAATAGTGAGATCAGATAGTCATGTAACAGATAAAAAAAGAATTCAAGTTCTCACCTAATTTTTTAACACATTGAAACCTACTACATGACAGGCATTGCACTAAGTGATAGGCACATAGACCAGAGAACAAGTGGAGACTGGGGTCTGGGTACTCATTCTCCAGATTTCCTTCTTTCTATAACACAGTTCCATCCCATGAACAACTATCACAAGGCAGCTCTCTCCTCAGCTAATATAAGACATAGCAACTACCCCGTTAAGAGGGAAATCCTCCAGCTTTGTTCTTTTGACTTAGGATTGTCTTGGAGATGCGGGCTCTTTTTTGGTTCCATATGAACTTTAAAGCAGTTTTTTCCAATTCTGTGAAGAAACTCATTGGTAGATTGGATTAAGAAAATGTGGCACATATACACCATGGAATACTATGCAGCCATCAAAAAGGATGAGTTTGTGTCCTTTGTAGGGACATGGATGCAGCTGGAAACCATCATTCTTAGCAAACTATCACAAGAACAGAAAACCAAACACCGCATGTTCTCACTCATAGGTGGGAACTGAACAATAAGATCACTTGGACTCAGGAAGGGGAACATCACACACAGGGGCCTATCATGGGGAGGGGGGAGGGGGGAGGGATTGCATTGGGAGTTATACCTGATGTAAACGATGAGTTGATGGGTGCAGCACACCAACATGGCACAAGTATACATATGTAACAAACCTGCACGTTATGCACATGTACCCTACAACTTAAAGTATAATAATAATAAATAAATTTTTAAAAAAAAAATAATAAAGTATTTTTCTTAAACAATAAAAAAAAAAAAAGAGGGAAATCCAAGCACACAAACAATTTTAATTCAAACATCACTGAAGGCAAACTCTAGTATAGAGTTGGAACAGAAGTATGGAGACAGAAAATGATGAAGACAGGGAAGAATTCATGGAAGTCCTGAAGGGTGCATCTTGAAGGATGAGAAATATCTAATTTGAATCCCTATTCTGAGTAATACTAGAAACTTAAATCTGGTCATTTTAGCCAATTTAGGGTTTTCTTAGTCACATTAAGGTTTGCCCTCTGCTTTTCCTCCCCAGAATGAAGTTTGAGTTCTAGGGGAGACATTGAGCCAGGATTTCAGGGGTGGGAATGTCTGGGCTTCAGATGTTGGAATTTCTGCACTCTGTCAATGCATGCACTAACTTTTTGTCCCAAGACCTAGTTTTTGCTCAGCTAATTTTCTTGCCCTTCTCAGGCATACTGAAAAAGTGCACCTGTTCTTCCACACAACTCTGAGGGCAAACAGACAACCCAGAAGGGAGTTGTGGGAAGAGTCAAGCTAGCTCTGCCTGGTCATATCATGACGTCATTTTTCCTTTCTGCCTCAACAGAACTAGCTTGGAAGCAAGAGGTGAAGCTGAGGAGTGGGAAGTAGAAACTTGAGGTTTGTCACCACTTCTGAGGGGTTGGGTTTCACCAGTGGGAGGTGCTAGACGAAAGGATACGTGGAAACTTCAGGCACCCCAGATTTCCTTCTTTCTAGAATACAGATTTGCTCCCTTGGTCTACCAAAAGCCACAGCTACTACAATGCAGCTCTCTATTCAGCTACAGCCATGTTCTCCAGGAACTGGTGGCAGTTCCCTCCCGTGACACCTTCAGGACTTTGCTGCCCCTCCCCCATCATTCCCAATTAGATTTCCCTTTGTAAGTTTTCTTTTAATAAACTCAGTTCAGTTTCTCTAACTGAAATGTGCCACCTGATCTCCACCAAGACTCTAACTGATACACAGCAGAATTTCATAACCATCATTATACATTTATAAAATACATGGACAAACGCTTCTTTAATGGAAAATTTGTATCATTTTCCCCTTGATCTTATATTTCCATTCCATTTTTCTCATGAATTTTTTTCCTAACAAATATATGCTTGATAGTCTTTTACTCAACATTTCAGTAAACAATTTTCTATGCAATAAAAATATGTATATAAATGGGAAGGTTTACCTTGTTTTTACTTCATATGACTTCATGAAATAAAAATGAATCATATGCCGAATACTATCAAAATTTTTTCTGAATTGTCATTACAGCTATGAATCCACAATTTATCAAGCATAAATATAAATTTTGATTTAAACATGATTAAATGTAATAAATTGTTATTGGAAATGCATCTTTTAATGAAAAAAATGATGATTTTTCTCCCAATTAGTTTCTGTTTCCATGGATAAATATAACTTATAGCTAGAGTGATGCAGGGTTCAGAGTAAATCAATAGCAAGTCTTAAAAAGGGTTGGGCCACAGGAAGTTCAGAGCTTACAAAAGGTACATTAATTAGTGTTATTAAATGAATTTTTAAGGAGTAGAACCAACAAGACATTTCTGTTATAGGTATATGGCAAAAAAATAAATAAATAAGTGAGCAGAAAAGAGGCTAGTAGAGACCAGGATATTTGTGCTTACAGTTAAAATAAAATAGAGGCTTAAAGTATACAATAATCTGACAGAAGCTAATGAAAATGTTTTTCCTGTGGCCCTGAATAAATGTTCAAAAAATATAAATACAAACTTAACACTAATATGTGATCCTTTTTCTAGAAAACACAGTATTGCTATTTGGGAAGTAAATATATAGTTTTCACTTTCTCCTCTTTGAAATTGTGCAATAAAGGCAGCTAAGGCACAGACTGAGGTCTTGATTTTAGTAGGCTTCAAAGATTCTCAAGTCCCTTTTTTGGTTGTGCTGAAGATTCTGTATATGTTGCAGGGAACACTTCCCAGTGAGATCCAGAGAGAAAGTTTTGGTTTTGGTTTTGTTTCTTAGAGGTGGAAGAGGGAGGGCTTGAGAAAGGGCAGATATGGAAGAACTAGACCCATTCTTAGACCAGGCAGCCTTAGGAAAGAGTGTGAATGGGAACTTGAGTATCTGGAAAGCCTTTTAACACCCTGTGTGCCCCCGTTCCAGTACCCTATACCCCATGGGGAAACTTTTGCTGGCCCCCAGGGGATGATCTCCAGGTGTGACAAAATTAAGTACAGCATCACCTGGAAAAAGGAAGGAAAGGTCACTGCTTAGACAAATCATTCAGATTTACACTGTTCTACTTTCCTTAGACGTGTTTTCTTTTTCCAAGCTGCTAATACCGAACAGCCGAAGAACTATGAGCCCAGTTAAGAATGTGAAACTGGATCTTTTGTATATTCTAAGGCCAAGTCTACACGATAGCAAAGTGTCGGATGTTTTGTCTCTACATTGCCAAACATCTGGATTGAATGAAAATTCGACTAAATGGGCTTGATGTTCCTCTTGTTTTCCTTCTTAAGGGTGTCATTTACTCCTTCTGGCCGTGAAACACCCTTTGATATCAGTAGCAGATCTGAGCACGAAGTCAACTGCCTACCCAGAGAGGAAAAGAAAGGAAGTCTTACTCAATCTTTCCGTGAATTTTCTTCTCTTTTCTTTTTCATTATTTTTCTTAAGCTCTTTCAGGGACTTCAAAGTTCAGGCCATGTCACTCTACCTAATCCATCAGAAAAGGGCCAATCAGGTGTTCCTGTCGTCTGCCAACACAATATTGCCTTTCAGCCTCCATTTAAGGGCTAGTCCTCTCCCCTGCTCACTCTCCCTCACGAAGGTGGGTGAGCCCCTGCTCCTTGGTAATTTCCTCACCCTTCTGGGCTCACACTAAGATAAAGGGAGGCAGCCCCAGCCATCTCAAAGCTACACATTAAACAAAGCAACATAATGAGCTGCATTTTGTTGAGGGCTCTCCAGGTCCCCCAAATCTTTCTCAAATGTGATTGTTTATAAAATGTTTGATAAAAATAAATGATGCTTTCAATTTAAACAAAATTTCACACTGTTACTGGTTTTAATAACAGTTTTGACAGATGAGATTTTCATCATCTGTTTTTTCTTTGTGAAGCCTTCTTCAATAAACTAAAAATGCTTTAAACTAACAGATGTGACTATAAAGTAAGGCTTGAGTGTGAGACATCAGGAGCTAAAGCTTGTCAAATGCTTCAAGATAGAAATTTATCCCTAGCGTAAGCATCTCCTGGGGATCAGGAAAGTCAGGAACCTCACGGTTGCTGGTTAACGTGTGAAGCTTGTTTCAGCAGCAAGATGCCATTTATTCCAAACCGGTCATCTATCTACAGTTGTTCCTCCCTGTCTGCCTTCTGGATTTCTACTATTCAGCTATCAGAAACCTGTTAAGAAGTCAGCCCAAATTTGTTAGAGCTGATGTTGACATCTGACAAACTGATGATTCACAATTATTTTTCCATCAGCTCAAAAATTATTTGAATTTTCAGCGATACTGTGTTTACAATAAAGAAGTTATTTTTGTTTACTTTAAAAAAATACACACATATATATATTTATATTTTAACAGAATTGAAGGCTTGAAACTAAGTACTCTGATTTTGAAATAGCACACTTGCCTCCAAAATAAATGGTTTGGGGCCAGGCACGGTGGCACAAGCCTGTAATCCCAGCACTTTGGGAGGCCTAGGCAGGCAGATCACTTGAGGTCAGGAGTTTGAGACCAGCCCAGCCAATGTGTTAAAACCCCATCTCTATTTAAAAAAAAAAAAACAAAAAAATACAAAAATACAAAAATTAGCTGGACCTGGTGGGCCGTGCCTGTATTCCCAGTTACTTGGGAGGCTGAGGCAGGGAGATCACTTTGAGCCCAAGAGACAGAGACTGTAGTGAGCCGAAATCATACCACCGTACTCAAGCCTGGGCTACAGAGTGAGACTGTCTCAAAATAAATAAAATTAAAAGAAAACGGCTTGAAGGAACATTTTTCTTCTTTTTTGTGGTGTCCTTTTATGTTTTAAGCTGTTATTCTTGTAGAGAAATACAACATTGAGAGGCATATTGGCAAATTAGTTTAATAACAAAAGTAATCCTAAAGCTTAGGTAAATCAAGGGGTAATATTACAGAAAGAATATTTTTTCTTAAACCTTGTCATATTCTAAATGAAATAACCCTATCACATCAAAAAAAGTATATGTTGAAATTTATTGGCATGACCTAACAATTAAAACAAGAGACTAAGAAATACTGATTTTCATTTCCATCTTTCCCACTAATATATGCATACACACAAACACACACACACACACACAGGCATATACATATATATTTCATTACGTTATTTAATCCACAATGTTATACTTTCCCTTGAAACACAAAGCATTTGACTTCCACATTGTAGAGTTAATGAGTGAGTTATACGTCACTTCATATCTCACTAGTCTTCTTCTGCTTCTTATAATGAAATCTGTGAATGGGCCAGGCACAGTAGCTCATGCCTGTAATCCTAACAGTTTTAGGAGGTCAAGGCAGGAGGATTGCTTGAGCCCAGTAGTTCAAGACCAGCTTAGGCAACATAGCAAGACCCCATCTCTACAAAAAAGTACAAAAATTAGCTGGACATGGTGGCTCATGTCTGTAGCCCCAGCTACTTAGGGGGATGAGGTGGGAGGAATGTTTGAGCCCAGGAGGCAGAGGTTGCAGTGAGCCAAGATTGCACCACTTACTCTGGGAGACAGAGTAAGACCCTGTCTCAAAAGGAAAAAAAAAAAAGAAGAATTATGCTAATGACTGCATTTGTAGGCCCACAAGGCCTCAGTATATGGCTATCCCTGACAGAAGCAAAATCTTGCTCCTCCTTTCTGAAAAGATCTAAGGAAGTTTCTCTGCCAAAAGAGGTACTCACAAGGATCATGACAGTGTAGGGCTAAGGGGTAGAGCTATGTTGGACAGACTTTGACCTGAGACAAGCTGGGAGACCTCAAAGCAAGACATTGCATGAAGGAGCAGAGAGCTTCAGTGAGAACAGAAGAGAAGATCTGAGAAAAAGGCTGAGAACAGCCTCCAGCAAGAGTAGTCAGGCAGTCCAAAGCCAGTGTCCAAAGGTCCTGTCTAGATCAAACTAGGATTGGGCAACAATTGGAACGAAGTGGCACTGGAGTAGAGGCGAATTCAGAGCACAGGGTCTAGCTGTGTTCCTCAGGGAGGAGGCAAGATCTAAGCTCCTGGGAGAGAGACTGGGAGAACCAAGGAGAGCTTCAGAGCTCCAGTCCTTGCTAGAGCCTGAGATTCTGGATACAGTGTCCAGGCTGAGAGCAGCATGGGGGATAAAGCCGTCAGTCAATAGGATGGATTGGGTTGCGGTGTGGGAGAGCAGGATGGGGAGGGGTTAGACACACTGGGACTCAGGCAGCTTGTGCTTGGGCTTCAGTGCTCGTGCAGCACATTGATGTATAACTATGCCTTCGTGGGTCTGTCTCCCCTGCTAGGATCTGAACTCCTTTGAGCGGAGCTGTGTTGTATCTTTGTTTCTTTGGCACCCAAGTAGTGTCTCCACAGAACAGGAGCTGAATTTGGTGCCTCTAAATGAGTGAATGCAGGGCCCAGAGTGAAAAATGAGTGAATGAGTAACTATGAAACCACTCTCAAAAGTAAAAAGGCACACAATTCTATTTGGCACTTGGAACATACTCTTACAGCAGAATTCTGTCTTTAGATCATAAAGAGAGTTATCTGATGGTGGTGGTGACATGCTTCTCTATATATGAACACCAAAAGACTTAAATTATAGCCCTGTGCCTTTATCTTTTATGGAGGCTACAACCATCTTGATTATTTCTTACCTGTCAGCTGTACAAGACATGTGTTATGGTCAGAAATGGAACTATAAAGAAGATAAATTTAGCGTTAACTAAATTTAACTATAGCAATTAAGAATATGGCTCTTTTTTTTCATTTCAACATATCAGAGGCTAACCTTCTAACATTTCATCCCTTTTTCCAAGCTCTGAATGAACTTGGATCCATTCTTCGGCCTTTTCTGCCCCGATCATTGCTCGGCTCGGCGCAGTTTAAATGATCGTTCTTCCTTCTCCTCTGTCACTCTCTTTGGCTACTTCTTCCTCCTACCTCTAAATATTTTCACTTTTATGTATTTGTCAATCAGCCATTTGCTCATTTATTCATCCAACAAATATTAATTCAGCTCTATGGCAAGTACTATCCAGCTGTTGAGTATGCAAAGGTAAAAAGATACTATCTTTGCCTTCAAGAATAGCCCAGTACAATGAGAAAGACCCACTCCTACTCATAAAGACATACATAATAGGATAACGTCTTCTACCGCTTTCCCTGTCCTATGGAAGAGTTCAGTCTAGCTCCAGCTAATGCCTCTTTGGAGAGAAGCAGGGACTTCCTCTTTTTTTTTTTTTTTTTTTGGTATCACCACCTTGAGCTCCACACCTAGGGTTGTTGTAAGACAGACGAGGCCTGGGCAGGGTCTTGGGGAATACACAAACCTAGCTCTAGAGTGCCATATTAAATGCTGTTCAAAGATGGCTCATACTCATGGTCAATGAGAAGGGCTGCTGGGTGCTACGTGGGCTTCCATGAACTTCACCTGGGTAGGGGACAGAGAGTGCCTTCCCTGGTAGAGATCTGTAGCTCCTTCACCTCCTGCTCTCTATTTCTATAGTGCCTCCTCCTCCTCCTCCTCTTACCCTGCCCCTGGGGATTTATAATTAAAACTATGAACTAGATTTGTCTCTGAAGGCAGCAAAACTCACTCAACAAGTATGCATTCAAATCTTTCTGATTTACACTAAGACCAGAGGATTCTCAAATATTTTTAGCATTTGTTCTGGGTGACTCATTGTCTAGCTGTCTAGTCCTGGGATAGGGAAAAGGGACGGTTGCAGAGATCAGGAGGACGTCCTCAGGAAACAAGTAAAGAAATGCAATTACCTCAAGGATAGTAAAACATATCTATTAATATATTAAATATATCAATGTATGGAGATATAACCCCTCTGCCTTTTTATGTAAATGGCTAAGTAACATTGCATTAAATGAGAGAGTTGGAGGAACTGGGGTGGGGAGTCCCCATCCAGTCTGCCAGGAGACAAAGTCTTGATCCTGCCAAAGGTGCTAATTCAATTTCTTTCCATACTTTTACTTCTCTGTTTCATGCAAGCCAGCACTTTTTCCTCGTCTATTCTTTTCTTAATCCCTGCAACCTGGTTTCCATTTTCACTGCAGTACTGAAACTAGGCTCTTAAAGGTCACCAAATGCTTTCTATCTGGCAAATCCAGAGGATATTTCTCAGTCTTCACTTTCCTTTGAGTCTCTGAAGCCATGGTCCCTGTGCCAGCCACATGGTTACAAGTACCAAGTTCAACATTTGCTTGTCCCCTAACCAAGATGATTTTGAACAGCAAACCATGGGGGGTTTGGTTGTGAAAACAATAGGTACTTAGAAGGATTTTTTCTTTAAGTGTTTTTACAAACTACACTCTCTTCCCCTAGATAATGCTATTCTATCTGAGTGGGGGCAGAGAGGTGGAGAAGTTGTGTCTCCTGTCTGTTGATTACTGGTCTACAGAAACAAACTCCTGGAGCCTGAAGACCTCTATTCTCATCTCAGCTTTACAATCTGCCTTTTCATGCAACCTTCGCAAATTACTCAGCAGTTTCATTTTAAAGACAGAGGTGATAACATGTGGGCGGTGGCAAAAAAAAAAAAAAAAAAGAAAGAAAGAAAGAAAAAAGTGATAGATCACAAACAAAGCTGATGCTCCAGTGCACTGTACCGATCTGGGTTCAGAGGAGGATACATAGCCATTTCCAGGACAAGGCCACTCCAGCAAAGAATGAGCCATCACACAGTGCACCTCAGGGCCTTAGGAGTTGCTGCAACTTTTCTCTCAGTGCAACTCCTGCATCCAGGGCAAGGAATGGGAAAGAGAATAAAAGGGAGAAGCCAACGGCAAAAAGGTGGTCTTTGTGGGGCAAGAAACTCTACTTAGACTTCAGTCAATTGTTCCACCTACTGTTGCCCATGAGAACAGCCCGTGTGCCAATTTCCTTTGAAAATGTTTAGGCTTCAAAAACCTCTCCTTACAATTTGGAGGCATCAGCTTTCAATCCTCTGTTAAGCTTGTTTCCCCCATTGCAGAAAAAACAACATGTGCAAACGTTCCCCAGCACTTTTCTACTTAACTAAAGAGACCCCCTTTTCTTGTTCGCATGAGGAATAAAAGAAACTCATTTTTAGTTGTACAGAGCTAGCTCACTTGAAGCTTTCATTAAGATCTATTTTTACTAGTTAATACAACCATGCGCAATGAAATAACTTTGCAGAATCTCAAGAATTTATATTTTATTGATCAACAATAATGAATGATCTCTTTTGCTCTTTTGCCTTCCATTGCATTTAAATTGCTTTTATTTTTTTTATTTTTCTTTAATACTATCTTCTTTCCTTTTGCCTCTTGAGCACTAGTGGTGAATATCCCACCAGGCTTACTCAGTGCTCAGAGCTTTCCTCTTTGTACTCACCACTGGAGACTCCTCGTGTTCAGGACAAGCATTATGACCTCCACAATGACGACATCTCTATTACTTATTCCCCAGTGGTGCCTCAGTCTTGTAGGGACATTCAAAATACCCTGACTTCACCTGAGTATAGAATCACATTCCATTCAATTCTATAGGAGGAGAAAGAAATGAAATGAGTATCTATGAATGATCTACCTTGTACCGGAGTCTGTGCTGATATTTTATACATCATTGTTCCTATTTTTCAAGTTACAGAACTGAAGCATAGAACACTGACATCACTGAAGGTCACCCAGCTAATAACAAACAAACAACTGATATGGCCAAGTTCCTTGCTGAGATCTGTCTGATCCCCATGTCCATGAGTTTTTTTTACCATGTTACTTTCCTTGAAAGTATAGCATACAATCATTCCTTCATTTCACTCAAGAAAGGAGATCAACTTCTTTGTATTAAATTTGAAGTTCACATTTTTTGGAATATTAAGACGATTTTTTTAAACCTGATAATTGATGTCCAGGACTAATTTGCTGAATTTACTGAATACGTCTTGAGAGCTTTCTTAGTACTGGTAGCTGCTACACATCTGGCTGGCAAAAACAATCAGGATACACTAGTGGTCATCAAAAAGGTTGCCATCTTTTTTTCCCTAATTCCAATCTCTGTAACATATGGTCTGCACCACACACTAATCTCCTTAAAATTCCATTTTCATACTAAAAATCTTTTCTTAAGCACATACTCTTTGCCACGATGTGTGCCTTCTACTTGAGTTACCAAAAAGATTCAGGCACCTCTAACCTCAAGGAACAGACATTTGGGTCAGTCCCTCATACAAAACCATCAATGACTTCCTGTCAACCACCTTGAACCCAACCTTCTCTGCAAACCACTTATTCCAGTGTTTAGTCATCCTTCTCTACTCTAAACTCATAGACTGTGACTGCCATGCCGTTTAGTTGTTATAATTGTCTCTTATATGTTACTTTTATCTCCCAGTGACACTATAATCTACTTAAAAGCAGGGCTCACTGCTTACAATCATTCTTTTTAGTCATACACAAGACAAGGGATTACTTCTTTGGCTTTGAATCCAGAGAATTCTTTCATCTTGTGATGATTTTAAGAACTTTAAAAGATTTGTTGATTGGTATTTAAGGATTAAACCCAACACTAGAGAATTTTCCTCCTGGTTAAAAAAAATCCACTTAATTCTTTTTTTTTTTTTTTTTTGAGACGGAGTCTCGCTCTGTAGCCCAGGCTGGAGTGCAGTGGCCGGATCTCAGCTCACTGGAAGCTCCGCCTCCCGGGTTCCCGCCATTCTCCGGCCTCAGCCTCCCGAGTAGCTGGGACTACAGGCGCTGCCACCTCGCCCGGCTATTTTTTGTATTTCTTAGTAGAGACGGGGTTTCACCGTGTTAGCCAGGATGGTCTCGATTTCCTGACCTCGTGATCCGCCCATCTCGGCCTCCCAAAGTGCTGGGATTACATGCTTGAGCCACCGCGCCCGGCCCACTTAATTCTTTAATACAAAATAATCACTGAGATTTTTGATAAAAATTGATTTTAAAAGATGTTTGTATGGGAAGAGGAGAGAAAGCATTGTTGGTCATATGACAGCTAAGATTTCACCTTGCTTCTTTTTAATCATCAACTATCATTTTGGTTTTCCTTACACCAAATTGCATCTGAAATTTTGCTAATCAGCCCAAAACTGATGCCCATTATTATGCTATTTCAGAGAAACGTCAGGCCAAATCCTTCTGCAATTTTCTTATAATAACTATACTCTTATATTATTTTGCTTTTGAGTATGAGAGAAAGGAAATATTTCACTTTAGGCAAAGCTATCGGGTAAGGGAGTTTGCTTTCTTGACCCCACCCCATTTTGCTATCTGTGCCCCATGGCCTGCCATTGGACAGAGGCAGCTGAAAGGACCCAGGGGACTGGGCCTTATCTGTCCACTGGGCCAGGCTGCCTGCTCCTGATAAGCTTCAGTGGCTAAAAAGTTTGATTTGCCCTGAAGAATATAGCATCTGATGGGGAGCACAATGGGTCGACACTGGTGGGGGAAATAGTATCTACTTCCTAACACATGGCCATGGATGCACTGTGGTAATGAAGGATCTAGGAGCAGGTGGAAATAGAATTCCGGAGTGGCAGCCAGCACCAGAAAAGTTGGCCAATAGGTGGATGAGACTTAATCCTTGGCCTATCTGGTTCAGAGACTTGGAAATATAAGACATATCTTCAAGCCAGTGGACTAGAAAACCAGTGAGTCACCAGCTTAGTCACATAGATCCAGGGAAACAGATTAAAACTTCAATTAAGCGCCGGGCGCGGTGGCTCAAGCCTGTAATCCCAGCACTTTGGGAGGCCGAGACCGGCGGATCACGAGGTCAGGAGATCGAGACCATCCTGGCTAACACGGTGAAACCCTGTCTCTACTAAAAAATACAAAAAACTAGCCGGGCGAGGTGGCGGGCGCCTGTAGTCCCAGCTACTCGGGAGGCTGAGGCAGGAGAATGGCGGGAACCCGGGAGGCGGAGCTTGCAGTGAGCTGAGAGATCTGGCCACTGCACTCCAGCCTGGGTGACAGAGCAAGACTCCGTCTCAAAAAAAAAAAAAAAAAAAAAAAACTTCAATTAAGCAAAATAGGGTCTGCAGTAAGAATAACTTGGGGCTCCAATAATTCCTAGAGAATGAAGCAAGTTCATCTTGTGAGTAAGACTAAGTGGTCTTCAGGGCTCCAGAAATTTAGGAGGAGTTGGATTTCAGCTTACCTATACTACTAGTAAACCACAATGCAATAATAATGAGGACACATACATTAATGCAAGACACTATCCTTACAAGTACATTCTTTTTTTTTCCCCTCCCAAAGAGACAGGACCTTGCTCTGTCACCCAAGCTGGTGTGCAATGGCCTGATAACATCACATTATAGCCTCTGTCTCCTGGTCACAAATAATCCTCCCATCTCAGCCTCCCAAGTAGCTGGGACTGTGGGTGCACACCACCACACTGGCTAATTTTTAAGTTTTTTGTTTTGTTTTGTTTGTTTTTTTAGAAACAAGGTCTCATTATGTTGCCCAGGCTGGTCAACATAAACTCTTGGTCTCAAGAGATCCTCCCACCTCAGTCTCCTGAGTAGCTGGGATTACAACCACGTATCACCACACCCAGCCTATAAACATGTTCTAACTGGAGCCCTCCAAAGTGTCCAACAATGCTGCCTAGGGTCAAGTTCCAAGGTGGGAGGCAGTTTTTGAGGCCCTCAATTCACATCTTCTGCTTTTGCCTACTCAGAAGACAGAATCAGCACAGAGATTTACCTGTTCCAATGTAATGTCCATTTGGTTGGTTTTCTTTGCACCAAGGATGCAGGCAGAATAGAATAGCACAGGGACCAACAAACTATGGCCCATAAGGCAAATGTGGCCCATCACTTGTTTTTTTTTTTTTTTTAAATAAAGCTTTATTGGAACAGAGCACCGTAATTTATTTACATATTATCTAGAACTTATTTCACACTGCAGTGGCAGAGTGAAATAGTTGTGACAGACTGCATGGCCTGCAAATCCTAAAATATTTACTCTCTGATCCTTTATGGAAAAAGTTTACTGACTCCTAAGGTAGTGCACAGTGGGGCCAGACTATCCACTATTCTAAGAGCTCTGTTCTTACCCTTATTTAGCAGCTAAGTTTAGGCAAATCACTTTAACTCTTTATGCCTCAAAATTCTCATCATTTAAACTGTGATAATAATATAATTTCCTTCATGGAGTAATCAGTCCTCCATATCTATAGGTTCTACATCTGTAGATTCAACCAATCATGAATCAAAAATATTTTGGCCGGGTGTGGTGGCTCACGCCTGTAATCCCAGCACTTTGGAAGGCTGAGGCGGGCGGATCACGAGATCAGGAGATCGAGACCATCCTGGCTAACACAGTAAAACCCCGTCTCTACTAAAAACACAAAAAATTAGCCGGGCGTGGTGGCGGGCGCCTGTAGTCCCAGCTACTCAGGAGGCTGAGGCAGGAGAAAGGCGCGAACCCGGAGGCGGAGCTTGCAGTTAGCCGAGATCGCGCCACTGCACTCCAGCCTGGGCCACAGAGCCAAGTTCTGTCTCAAAAAAAAAAAACAAAAATTGGGGGGAAATATTTTGTCTGTGCTTAACAGGTACAGGCTTTTTTTTCTTTTCTTTATTCCATAAATAATACACTATAGAAAGTATTTATGTATCATTTACCTTATATCTGATATAAATAATCTAGAGATGAGTTAAGTATACAGGAAAAGTGCATAGATTATATGTAAATACTATGTCATTTTATATCAAGGACTTGAGCATCCACTGATTTTGGTATTTGCGGGGTCCAGGAACCAATCTCCTACAGATACTGAGAGAAGATTATAGTTATAAAAACTTAATGCAATCATACATGGAATGTGCCTAGCACAGTGTCTGGCATGTAAAAAGTATCATATAATAATGAACAATTATTGCTATCCATCAGGTAACAGCATTTTCAGAATTGTATTCAAGCAGAATTTGTTTCTAATATAGAGCCTATAAAGTAAGAGTGCACTCTTGATAAAGGTACCGATACAGGCACTGGCCAAAACCAGTTGAATCTGGATAAGGTACTTGGTTTTAGTATTGTCAATATAAAAATTTTTAAAAAGATCACTTATCATTCTTTATTGCTGGGGAATCTCCACAGTATCTTGTAAATTGCTTTAAACAGGTACTTAAAGTTTTCTGTTGGACTCTGTCAAATGCAGATAAGGGTCATGAAGGAAAAATTTACATTTCATCAGTATTAAAAATTTATTAAAACTCATGAAAATGTATTTTATTGTGCTTTTTTTGATGTTTTATATTACAATCCCTGCGACATACTTTGAAAAATATTGCTTCACCATTGCAGCTTAAACCTTCAAATTCTCTCTTCAACTCAGAATGCCATTAATTAAATTCCTACTTCTAAGGAACCATAAATGCAGTAATCTAGACCCTGATAAAGGCTTTAAAGTTGTCCCATAGGATACTTGGGGTGGAGAAAGATGGAACATTAGTGTCAAAGAAGCCTACTATTTGATTCTCAATATAATTAATAAACTCTTCCTCTCCCCCACAGCAATCTGCTAAACCTTCAATTCTTATTTGCATTGAAGCAAAAGATTTAGTTACCTACCTAACAGAAAAGGGGGGAAAGATCTGAAAACGGCTTTAAGTATTTAGTAGTTTAAACCCTGCATAAATTGGAGATTTGAATAAAAAATCAACCCTGGTATTTTTCTATGAAAATGGTGAACAGAAGGAATATATGTGCTCAGAGGAATAGAGTTTTATGCCAAACATCAATCAACCCGGCTTTAGAAGACTATTTATAATACTGTGGGGGATCTGGGCAGTTGCACTTCACACTGTGAGGACCAATCCATGACATTAGATAGTGAACAATTGAAGTCTTTACAAATAATTAAAACTCTGTTTGAAAATGGAGATGTTTTCCACAGCTTTCCTGTGTATGCATGATGTCATCGATATTCAAGAGTGTAAATATTGACTAGTTATTGCTGGTAGCCAGAAGGAGCAAAATCCCCTTTGAAATAATAATGTGGAGTGTGTGTATATAACATATACATATGTATGCACACACATATGCATAGAGATGTTAAATATATAGTCATATAGGGAGAGAGAAAATATAGATTTCACTTTATATGACAGTTGAATAGCTATACTTTAAACAACCTATGTTCACTGCCAGTACAGTTCTAGTGTGACTGTGTATGTATGTATGTGTGTGTGTGTGTGTGTATGATATGCAAAGAAAACGCAAAAATATTTCTGAATTTTTTTATCTGTGTTTTTGGTTTTTTTTCTTAACACGATAATGAGAGATATTATAAAGAGCACCTTTTGTCTTTAAAAAAAACCCTCTTCATTGTTTAGCTTACTATCTAGAAATAGAAGATTTTAGAGCTTGCATGGATAGAATTAATAATCTTATCTCATTTTCATAATATTTTAAGCTCACCTTAAATCCTTTTGGGGTGGAAGCAGAGTACCATTAATACATAAATTAAAATCCTGAAAATGGCTCCTTCATTTGACAATTTTTCATTTAAGAGACATGGGACTTAGGACATTTTTGAGATTTAAAAAAATCCCTCCAGATTATTATTTCAATTGGCTCATTTAGCTAAGAACAACTAAAGAGATCAGCACACTTTGGCAGTGTGAAGATACTGAAGAAACAAAAGCCATTTCCTTTCTCCATGGAGCTTCCAGTTCCGAGCCAGAGGTAATATACTTGCGTGTGTGGGTTTTATCAACTATAGAATGGGGCTTTCTACAAGAAGTCATTGGGTGATGCAAACAATAAGTGCAAAAAGAGAAAAGGAAGCAATTTGTACAGGTGAGAGCTGACAGGAAAGAGGTAAGCCTCACCTATGACAAAATGAATTGTAGGTGCTGGAACACTGGAGTAGGAGAGAGGATGGCAGTGCAGATCAGAGAAATGTCATTAACAAAGAGGTGGGGGGGGGCATGCGCGCAGTAAGTTGGGAGAAATAAAAATCAGAGAGTAGAATGAATTTGAGACTATGAACTAGATTAATTAAGATTTATGGTCTTGGTTAGGCACGGTGGCTCATGCCTGTAATCCCAGCACTCTGGGAGGCTGGGGCAGGTGGTTTGTCTGAGTCCATGAGTTTAAGACCAGCCTGGACAACATGGTAAAACCTTGTCTCTACAAAAAAAAAAAAAAAAAAAAAAAAATCTAACAATTAGCCAGCTATGGTGGTGCACACCAGTGAGTCCCAGTTACTCAGGAGGCTGAGGTGGGAGGATCACTTGATCCTGGGAGGCAGAGGTTGCAGTGAGCCATGGATGGCACCATTGCACTCCAGCCTGGGTGACACAGCAAGACCTGTCTGAGAAGAAAAATTAAAAATTAAAAAAAGACTTATGGTCTTATGAGTGGGCTCTCAGTTCCATTTCTGGCTTTACAAGATTCCCACTCAATCAAAATTCCACATACAAAATGGAGTGAAGAAGAGCTTTGCATTTACTTAGGAGGTGAAAGAACCATGATAATGTTGGCCCATCCATTTTAACTATGTTAGTGAACACTAATGTTTGTTCCTTAAGTGATTTGCTCTCGTGTAGGTAGGGAATGCATTTCACACATCTTTTAGACTCTTCACCGTATGGACCAAGAGCTGGACTGACTGACTACACGTCGATAAATTATTTCAGGCCACTATATTGGATATATTGAATAGAATGAGTGAAATCTCCCTCGCGATCTTCACAGATGACTGGAGTCCACAGAAGTCCCTGACCCCCAGTGTTAAGGAGGCCATTATGTATACAGGTTATTATTAGGATAGGAGATATCGTCTGGAATTAAAGGCACCACCGGTCAAATTGGCTGGTACCAGATTCCTGTGATATCTTTGTGCTGTCAACACATACAAAGAGAAGTGTGTGAAAATTATTCAGCCAAAGAATAACTAGCCTAACAAAGAGAACAATTCTGGACAAAAAGTAATCCCGTTTGATTCCAAGAGTAATCCCGTCCACGGGGCAGCTTGGCAAATCCCGCACTTGAAATTTTGTTTTAGAAACGCTTTATCTGACAAGGCAAGAATTCCTCCTAAGATGACATAGAGAATTCAGGCCCGAAGCCTGGAAGTCTTGCTCTGAGGCCCATCAGCACGGAAACAGGCCTATTGGAAGGAAATACTCCAGATATTTTCTTTTTCCTGATGCCTGTGTAGACGTGTTTCCTTGCAACTCCTTTCAGTGGGCCTGAATGCGGGAAAGCACCAGGGGGAGCTCACACATCTTCCTTCTTTTTCTCCCCCTCTTACAGAAGGTTGGCTCTTGTATCCTAGCAAAAGGGTGGGTCAAAAACAACAACATGCATGAAATGATTCACAAAGGTAAACAAAGGCAATTCGTTCTGTAAAAATACTCTAGATTCTTTCTGAGGACTGGGCACTACACTGCTCATATTGGACACACCTAAAGTCAGCATTCTGCCAACTCAGCGGGCTTTAAGATGGAGCCTCTTAAACCTCCTGCATCAAAAAGACATAAGGGAATGTCCCTGAGAAGTGCCTGTGTCTCCTTTTAAGAGAGAGGGAGGGATTGATCCTGCCTCCTTGCAATTCGAACCGGCATTTTCCAGAACACTCCAATTTGAATCACAGTGGAGGGTCATGGGAAGGATTTGGCACAGGGGAGCCTTGGGTCTTTGGTTTTCCGCATTGATCAATGGGATTGATTTTTACTGTTTCTGTTTTTGTTTTAAAAGAAGAGAATTAGTTCCTTTTTCTCTCTCTCTCCAGGACTGAAAACACGAAGGCAAAGAAGAGAAACTCACAATATGTCATTAACTTTGGATTATCAGTATTAGTGGAGAGAATCAGTGGTGCAAAGAATCCTAAAGGACTAGCTCATCCGCATATCGACTTCCTGATTATGTGTTACTGACACTAACATTTCGGAGTGTGGAGACCCTGCCCCATCTGGGGAGAGGGAGAGACAAAGACCCCCTGCTTCTGGTACTTAATTCACACATAATGTCCTCCAGTTACTGCTTCCAAGAATTAACCTATTTCTAATCTTAAATTTCAATCTGCTGATCACAAAATCATAGAGATCCTAGCCCTGAAAGAGACTTCATAAGACCATGTGACCAACTTTCTGATGCAGGTGAGATATCATTGTTTAGCATTTTATTTTATAGAGGAAGTCATTGAGATTCAGAAAGGAAAATTAAAGAGGTCGAGTCTCAGTTGAATGATTTTTCCCCGTAGATTAAAAATCCATTCAGTATCCAGTTCTCCGTCCCCACCTACCCCTCCAATAAGGCTGTGAATAGCGTTTTCTATATCCCAAGTCTAAACTTTGAGCCACTGGCAACCGTTAGAAAGAAAGAGATGAATCATAAGGGATTGTGGAATCGTTAGAAATTGAGGTAGCTGAACACCTAGGGGAACGCTGGGCTTGATTCAAAACTCTCATCAAATGTGGGTTTCTCCTGGGTGGGAGAACGCTGAGCCGCAGGGGAGCTGCGGGGCCAGCCGAGGAGCCGGCGGCCTCTTGGGTCCCCAGTGTCGCGCGACAGCACGACCCGAGACAAGGCACCTGGTGCTGATGCCAGGCGGAGGCCCCGCGTTGCGAGGCCGGCGGCGACAGCGCCTGGCGGTCGGTTCCGGGCGGGGCTGAGGCGCCGGGTTCCCGCGGCCGCGAGGCGGGGCTGGAGGGCGCTGCGGGCTGCGGGGAGGCTGCGGGGGAGCGCGGGGCGCGCGCGGAGCCCGACTCGCAGGAAGATCGCGTCGCGCCAGGCACAGGCGGGGGACCCGCGCTCTAGGAGGGCGCACCCAGAGACGCACTGAGGGCCCAGGGGCTGCGGTCGCGGCCGCCGTGCGGGGACAGGCTGACTCCCAGCCGCCACCCAGCCAAGTCCGCGCGGGGTGCTGGCGGAGATGTCGCATGGGAGGCTTCTTCAACGAGGTGCAAATCTAAGCCACCTCGCCTGAGTGAATGAAGGGACGGCGCGGGGCGCGGGTGGGGTTCACCGTGACAAAAGCCCAGTGCCTGGTTCAAACTTTTTTTTTTTTTTTTTTTTTTTTTTTGCCCGCAGGATTAGAACATCCGAGATTAAAATGTCTCACACGTCAGTGCAGCAGAATTTCCCTGCGACTTCGGTGGCGGGAGAGCAGCACCTCTCAGGGACAGCTGTGCGCGTCCCTCGGGCCCCACAGACCGCACCATCTGACCTGCGGGAAAGGAAATCTGAGCTCCGGAATTTGAACGGCCCCACGCACGCTCATTCCCGGATATATCTCCTAGAGGACCGTGATTTTTCCACCATTAGAGATTATTTAGGGAGATGTCCTGGATGGGACAGGTAGACAAATGACCCGAGGAAAATGCAGGAAACTCTACATTTTAGACGCTTAAGCACCAGCAGTCTGGGCCCCGGGGCAGGGGCGGGGGACATTACCCACCGGGAACATCACACCCCCGGAGCTCCTGGCATTTTCTGAATCAGTGAATGTGCGCGCGAAGAAGAGTGTGGGGAAATTTTCTGAACATGGAATTCATATTCCTGAAACGTTAAGTCGTGAAGTGGGTGCTTCAGCTGTCCCCAGCTTTAGGATTTTAACCCAGCTTCGGTTTTAATCACCAAGAGTAATTCCTTATAATCAAATCAGCGAAAGCGTTTCCATTACCTATTACTGGTGGGGAAAGATTCCGTTCCCCCAGCTCATTGTATCGGTTCTCGGATCCAAGATGTTAATTATTGGCCAGGCATTCCCAGGGGGTTAATACGGTCCCCCTCGACACCTTGCCTCGTACCAGAGACACCAAAAGTTGCTGCTGAGGGATAATGGAGGATGGAAAAAGTTGGTCATGAAAAACCTCTTTTATTCTTACTTGCAAGCTACCCTTTAGATGTTCTCTTTTTTTGACATTAAATGAAGATTACTGAATTGATAACTTTTGGGTTTTCTCTGTCACACTAGGTTCTTTTTCCCCCTGCTTTGTAAGGTTTTTCTGGTTTTGGTTTTGGTTTTTGGGGGAGGGGAAGGGGGAAGTGGATAGGGAGATGAAAGGGTGTTCTGTTACTGGCTTTATCCAAATCCTGTTAGGTCTTGTTCTTCAACGTAATGTGGAATGGAGAAGTTGCATAAGTACATGACTGACAAACAAGGTCTCTTAGAACAGAGTTAAGGAATAGGAAATATAATGTGTCCTGGAGAAAAAGAAAAAGAAAACCCTTAGTATGACACACTGGTCTTTAACTAGAGGACACATGAATATGTAAAGGAGAGGCACGCATCAAATAAGGTGCGCCTTGCTGAGCCCTCCCGTCCCCACCCCCCAAGTATCAAGAACTTTACTTACGTTATCTCATCGAATTCTACCCACAACCCAAGAGGAAGGGCGATATTTTTAATTCGGATTTTTACAGATTAGAAATTTGTATCTCAGAGGCCCAAAGTAAATTGCCTGAGGGCATATAGCTACTTAGGACAGAATTAGAATTGATTAAAGAGTCAAGAATTCCTTGAGAATTAGTGTTTTAAACTCTCGATTAGTTACCAAGGGAATCTGAGAAATTAATTAACTTCGGGGGGATCTTTAGATTAGTGGGGAAATTAGGTTAAGCCCAAAGAAAGACAAGTCCATGAATCTTCTTGTTATCTATGATGTGGTTTGGGGAAAGGTGTGACAATTTGAGAAAACTGAAAAGTGCTCAAATTCCTTTAATAAGGTTCTATTTAAACTGATAGAGCTGCTAGATATAATTAGGCAGATGTCCATTTTCTTTTGGAAGCTTCTATTATTTGAGGAGAAAACCGAAAAGCTTTAGACCATTTAAATTAAGGACAATTTGAATTTTAGTTGGAAAGCAGACAAACTGTCTGTATGATTGAGTTTAAAAGGCATGGAAAGGCTATTGCAAAGTACTGATCCCACTCAATGAGAGCAAGCACAGCTTTCAAGTGAGACAAGACCTGGCTATGAATTTGAATGGTGACTGTGCCTAGCTGTGTGACCAAGGGCAACTTTCTTAACCTCTCTGGGCTTCGGAGTCCTCATCTGCAAAATGAGACAAATAAGCCCTTGCAAGACGCTTGTGATGATAAAATATAAGAGTATGGGTGAAAGTCCTTAACAGAATGCCTGATGTGTAGTAGATACTCAACAGACTTAGCAATGTTTCATTTAATAAAGCATTTGAGAGCAGGAAAGGGAGCACCACTAACTTCAGCTCTTCAGCAATTTTGTCTGGGGCTGGCTCTGGGGGATAGACTTGGATTCTCACAAGTATGTGAATCTGCAGTTACTTCCTTGAAAGGACAGACAGTTATAACAGCAAGCAATGAAGTCTGGGAAGGTGGAGGAGAATGGTTATGGAAAGTTATCCCCACATCAAAAGTCTTCCGGATCTCGAGATCAATCAACAACACTTTCAGAAACAACAAGAAATTAAGGCTGAGGCAAAATACCCCCTGTATAATTTTTAAGTCAGTTAATAATGAAGGTGTAAGTAAAACAGAAATGTCTATGTTCTTACTTAAACCCTGAACAACTATATTTTTTTTTAGTGTTTTTTAATAGAGATATTGTAATCATTTTTTAAGAAACAATTTTTGCCTAGTTACTGTTTACTATTGCCCTGCCAAAAATTAGTTATTACTTCGGGACTTATGTTTGAATAGAACTGTGAAATCTTGCTTTAAAAAGTACTATGAAACAATTCATCAAAATGTTTTCCTCTGATGTTTTCTACCAGGTAAAGGCAAGATTACTTCTGGAGATTTTCTTTGAAAATAATGATTTTCTTTTCCTGAATTCCATGTATTATGAAAGTAATACATGCTCATTGTGGACAACTTAGTATAACATGAGAAAACAAGCTATAAAGAAGCAAACGAGAACAGCCTTATTCTCACCAGTGAGAGTTAATCACTTTTAATATTTTGATCATTTCTTCCAGTCTTTTTACCCTTTATTTTTTTAACCTTGGTATGAACCTATGGAGTATAAAATTGTGCATTCTTGTTTTTATATTTATTTTCTCCCATGTAACTAAAAAGGATCTGTAACATTTTTAGTGACTGTCTAATTTTAGATCATACCAATACAACACAATTCTCTATTGTTGAATGTCTGTGGGCTTCAGTTTTTGCTATTGGAAATTATGCTAAATGAAAATCTGTGTGCATAAATCTTTGAGTTTAAGATTATTTCGTTAAGATAGACTTCCATAGCAAGAATTACTAGGTTCATATAGTACTTCTAATGCTTTTGAAATATATTGTCAAATTGATTTTAGCAGTTTACAGTCCAAGCAGCAATAGATGAAGAGAGCTGTTCTCTCCTAATGCTTCTAGCAGTAGTGACTGATACCACAGCCACAAAAAAAAAAAAAAACAAAAAAAAACAAAAAAAAAAACTTTTCTAATTTGATAGGCTAAAGAAAAGATTTTGTCGTTTTATTTGTATTTTTGGAGGGCTACTGCCGTGGAACAGCTTTTCCAGATGTTCATTAGCCATTTTCTCTTTTGTGGACTATCTATTACTGTCCTTTGCCTGTTTTTCTATTGAGGCCTTAATTTTTTTAATTCTATTTATATAAACCCCATGTATCAGCCCTTTGTTGTAACTGTGGCATTTTTTTCCCATTTTACTTTTTGCTAATGTTATTCATGATTTTTGATACATAAAAATGTTAAAGATTTATTTAGATAAATGTATCAAGTATTTTTAAATTTTTTCTTTTATGTTGCTCTCCAGAAAATCATGTATTCACCTATTTTTTTCTACTTGCATTTTTATGAGCTTTTTTGCTTGTTTGTTTTCACATTTAACTCTTTATTGCTTCTGTACTTTATTGCATTGTGAGTTAAAAATCTGATTTTTCCCGCAAATAGCTAGGCAGTTTTTCCAATACCATCAACTCAGTGTCCATCTCTCACTCACTGATTTACTCTGCCTCCACATCAGAGCCCTCTTTTGGTTGATAAAGATGCAGAGATGCACTTCACAGTACAGTTATTAACAGCCAGAGCAATATGAGGACCCACTAATCGGAACCAGTCATAAGCATCAGACTGGGCCAGCGAGCGCATCCCAGCTGAGGACCAAAACTGCAAATGGGACCTAAGAAGTTCCTGCATGCAATAAAGGTGGTTTGCTTTCAAAGAAAGATATGTTTAAATGAACTTAACATGTTTAAAGGGGGACTCTCCTGTAAGTTTCATTTGGAGCACGTGGGGTTTACATTAGCTTCATTGTGTTCATTCAACAAACACTCATTAAGCCACCCCTATGGACAGGTTCTGTTTTAGTATCTCAATAGGTGAGAAAGAGAGACAGAGAGAGAGACTCTAAACAGATAGATAGATAGATAGATAGATAGATAGATAGATAGATAGATAATCTCCCTATTTCTCTCTTTCTGTGTGTGTCTTTCTCATATTGTCAAAAAATGCTACCAAACTCAAATTCGTACTAAGTGGTAGTACCAATTTTCTATTATTTACGTCACATCATTTCTCCTTCATTACAATAACTGTTACTGTTCTTTGGGATACATTCCTGGTCAACTCACCCTTTCCTAATATGACACAAATTGCATCTGCCAGTAATTTGGTCTGCTTATTTGAAAAGTTGATAGACATTGTAAGTCTCTCGTTTGTCCATCTCACAGTTCTCACAGTTTGTCTGCTCCTTAAAGAATTGGATTATTTGCTGCACTTTTCAGGTGACTTTATTTTGCATGTATTTCTGAATTTTCTTTTCATTATAACAATACCAGAAGGATGTCCCAATTTTACATTCTATCTTTCCTTTTGCTTCAGAATAATTTATATCACTTCAAGAAAGATTAATAAAGAAATTATATTTCTATTGAATTCTTTATGCAATTAGGTTACTGAACTTTTGAAATCAAAGGAGGAAATCAGATTTTGTGGTTTTGCCCAGTATAATATAGAATGCCAATGTTGTTCTATTATAAAAATTATAATATTCTACATATTATATTATTATATTAGAACAATACTATTCTACATATGATGTTCTAATATAAGAATAAGACAGCAATAGACCAATTGTTCCTGTTAAGGAAGACGTGTTGATTCACTGGTGCCCACCCATTGTAGATAGGGAGAGAGGATCGGGACTCAGCTGGGATCTGACATGGGAATTCCCAAGGGTCCAACATTGGATGGACAACTGGAGCAGAAGAATCCATCATTAGGAGCAACAAAGGGTGAGGAATTCAGGGGTCAATCGTGATTCCAGAGCCTGGAAAACGAACACCAACCATGAGACTGCTACCAGAGCCAGGCTCTATCCCAAGGAGAAGGAGTATACAGGACCAAGCAGGTCCTTGCCACAGAGCATGGGAGAGAAACAGGGCCCCAAAGTGTCTATGAATAGACCCAAAATGAGGAGGAAAATGTTGATGTCATCCAATTAGCAGAGATTAACCAGATTAGGTTTTCTGGCACTTGGCAGAATGCTGACTCAAAATAAAAATTTAGTTTAGTAAAAAAAAAAATACAGATATTTTTCATTTCTTGGTCATCTTGATTATCACCATGACACTTGTATGGGCCGGGTCCTAGGTGTAGACATTTATTTTTGTGCAGTGTAAACCTTGCTGTGTTCAAGTGTGACTACAGTACTAGATTCCTGCCATTCCCTGAAAGGTTAACCTATTCTTGCTGGGGACTGAGTTCTCTCCCAATGCCTGTTCTGAAACAGCGTATCAACTGCAATCATGGTGCTGTCACTTGCCTTTCCCTAACCATCCTCTTCAAAGTCTGAATTTCCCATTCCCCAGATTCTATTCCTTTGGAGTGAAATGATAGCCTTGATTCAGCTTGAGTTTGTCATTCCTCCTTCAACACAGAGACTCAGACTATTAGTTACTTCCACTCTCAAAAGAGAAAGCTGCCAAGAAGGGGGTTAGAAGCCTAATGAAAAAAAATTATTTTCATACATCCCCAGTAACGGTAGATTTTTGTTGACATACAATATAATCAATTCCTGGTGCCTTTCTGGATGGCTGGGCCTGGTAATTTATACCAGCTTCTGATCCCCTTAAGCAACTTGGTCCCACTTATGTGAAGACACTATATCATCTCTACAGAATACAGTGTGGCTTTTATAGTCTCACAGACTTAGGCTGTGGAAGTACTCTTATTTCATTTTGTTCTTAACAATGTAATCTAGCATTTTATTCTTAAACAGCTTCAGTACCTTGCTGACTTTGAGCCTGTGGTTCACTAAGACCTTCAGGTTTTTCTCACAAGGACAATTGTAAAGCTACTATTCTGGGGACCCTGGTATTTGTTAGGTTTATTCAATATTTATTGAATTATTTTAAAAACTATTATTTTGTTTCTGATCAATAAGGTAATTTATACTTGCTGTAGAAAAATTGGACAGTTCAGAAAAGCATAAAGATGTAAATAAAAATAGCTCACCCCCATCTCTTTGCATACATCTTTTAACATTTGCAAATATGCTACATATATTGCTTAGTAGTCAATTTTTTTCACTTAGCAATATATAATGTCATTAAATATTCTGCAAAGAATGATGCTTTTGGTTAGAATTTTAAAGCAAAATATTGCACTGCTAGAAATTTACCTAATAAATAGTTATCGTTGTATAGCAAATATTTAGCTACAAAGAAGTTTATAGCAGTTTCATTTATAATAATATATGATTGACATAATACAAAAATATCAAGAGTAAATATTTACCTAAACAATGAAGTACAATGCAGCTGCTAAATTGTTTTTAAAATAATATTTTATAACATAAAAATGTTGTATCAATGAATTAAGAGAAAAAGAAAATTATAAAACTGTATATACAGCATGCTTTACTTTTTAAATAATATGTAATTATACTTATTTAAAAAGATTAGATGGCACAAAAGCTAAAATGGTTACATCTGGTTGGAGGAATCATGAATTTTTTAGTTTCATTTCAAGACTATTTTTCTAAATGTCTAATAATGTATATGTATTATAATTGTAATAAAAATATTTAATTCATTAATTTAATAAATGATATTTCACCACTTAAAGGTATCATAATTTATTTAATTAATTTCCTCAAGCTTGGACACATAAGAAGTTTGTAATAAATAATTCCACATCATGAACACCACATTCATCTCTGGAGGTGAAGAAGTAAAGACATTGGGGGAAAGACGAATAAAGGGTATATCTCTGTCAATAATGATTTATTTCTTTCTCTGGATGTTGGCGTATTAGTTCACTCTCATGCCTCTAATAAAGACAAACCCAAGACTGGGTTATTTACAAAGGAAAGAGGTTTAATTGACTTACAGTTCAGCATGGCTGGGGAGGCCTCAGGAAACTGACAATCATGGCAGAAGGGGAAGTCAACATGTCCTTCTTCACATGGTGGCAGAAAGAAGAATGAGAGCTTGCACAAAGGGAGAAGCCCCTTATAAAACCATCAGATCTCGTGAGAACTCACTATCATAAGAACAGTATGGGGGAAACCACTCCATGATTCAATTATCTCCACATGGGCCCGCCCTTGGCACATGGGGATTATTACAATTCAAGATGAGATTTTGAGTGAGGACACAGTCAAACTATATCAGTTGGGTACATGGATGTTCACGGCATTAATCTTCATGCCTTTTGTATGTAATAAATAGCTCATAATAAATTTTAAAAACAGTACTATAGTGAGCCATATATATACATACACACACACACACATTTGATTATTTGTTTAAAATAATTTGCTAAAGGTAGAATTACCAAGTAGAAATGGAAAAAAAAATATTTAAAGCTTTTGAAGTATATGCCACTGGCAGTATACCTGTGTTTGTTTTTCATCTCATCTTTGCAAACAATGGCCATTATCATGTCTTAGTCTCTGCAAAATTGGGGGATAAAAATTACTGCTATTGTATTAAGCTGAATTTCTTTGATTAGTAGGGAGGAAGACTTTTTTTGTCTTTATTGGTTGTTTATCTTCCTTTTTTATATATTTCCTGCCACTTCTTTTGCCCAGTTTTCAGTTGATTGGGTATCATTTAATTATTAATCTTTAAAGTTTTTTTTTTGGGGGGGGATGGACTCCGCAGTAGCTGGGACTAAAGGCACCCGCCACCATGCCTGGCTAATTTTTTTGTGTGTGTATTTTTTTAGTAGAGACGGGTTTTCACCGTGTTAGCCAGGATGGTCTCGATCTCCTGACCACGTGATCCACCTGCCTTGGCCTCCCAAAGTGCTGGGATTACAGGCATGAGCCACCACACCCAGCCATAATATCATTAACAGCTGGTAATCTGCTTTGCATTTTTGGTATAAGGTATTTTGATGTATGAAAGTTTTACAGTTTATATAATGCAATATAGGGAAATCTTCTTTCATAATTTTATTTCTTTATCTGAAAGTTTAGAAAGGCCATTTATTTGATAATACCACATACACACTCATCTATAGTTTTTTTCTAACTTATTGTTGTTTTTGTATTGTTTTATATTTAGCTCTCTAAGCTATCCATGTGTATGGTGTAAAGATCTAACTACATTTTTACCGAAGTTAGTGGATCACGATATTTCAGGCCCCTCATTTTTAAAAAAATAAATAATTCTTATTTTTATGCATTTCCTGGTTTGAAATGCTCTTTTACCAATTACTAATACTAGAATCTATTTCTTGGCTTCTCTTTGCTTTTCTTTTTTATTAAAAAATAACCAACATCTCGCCAACCTGTAGCCCCCAGAAACCACTATATTTCTTGACTTTTTATTCTGTCCGCATGCCTGTCTCCTTTTGCACAGATCACCTTACTATATTTTATTTATTCTACCTTTGTATTTTTATATGCCATGAATTAACTTCCCTTCGTAAGTCTTTCTTTTCCTATTTCTCCTTGGTTTGGTTAATTATTTCAGATGAAATTTCAAATCATTTTGTTATGTTCCAAAAATATTCTACTGGGCTTTTCTTGGAGTGGCATTTAATCTATACATGAATTGGGAAGAATGGAAGCTCACATAATATTGATCTTTCCAGTGTCAAAATATGCAATAACTCTCCATTTTTTCAAGTTGTACTAATTGGTCTTGAGTTAATTTTTGTAATTTTCTTCATATAGGTCCTAAAATATTTATGCTAAAATTTACTTCTAGATATAAATGTGACTTTAATATATTATAAAGATGGAATTTTCAGTAAGCATTAGGAAAATGCCTAAATATTTATGGGGGAAAGCCATCTCATACCATTCAAAAAGGCAGAATTCAAATGGATTAAGCATTTAAATTTTTTTTGGAAGTAACCATTTAAACAGGTATTCTAATCTGATTGTAGTGACGCCTTTCTGTAGCATGATTCTAAGACTAGTTGCCACAAAGAAAAAAAGAAAAAAATGGAATAAATTTTAAAACTAAAATTTTTAAAGCTTCCCTATAGAAAAAGATGCTCTATATGTTCAAAGGTAAATAACAGGAAAAAGTATTTAGTATAGAAAGTATTTATCCAAATCAACAAGAGAAAGATATGAAAGGAGTGGGGGTGGACAAGAAGATGTGATCAATGGAAAAGAAAAAAAAAACAGCAAATAAGCATTTGAAAGATGATAATTCTACTCCTAATAAAATAGCAGGCCAGGTCTGGTGGCTCATGCCTGTAATTCCAGCACTTTGGGAGGCTGAGGCGGGCAGTTTACCTGAGGTCAGGAGTTCGAACCAGCCTGGCCAATACAGTGAAAGCATGTCTCTACTAAAAATACGAAAAAAAAAAAAAAAATAGCCAGGCGCGGTAGCGGGTGCCTGTAATCCCAGCTACTTGGGAGGTTGAGGCAGGAGAATCACTTGAACCCAAGAGGCAGAGGTTGCAGTGAGCCAAGATCGCACCACTGCACTCCAGCCTGGAAGACAGAGTGAGACTCCGTCTCAAGAAAAAAAATGAAAAAGAAATACTAATTGAAACCACAATGAACTATCACTTTTCTTTCATTATTTCATTATGAAAGATCTTTTTAAACATAATAATAATCAGGGTTAGGTAACATTATAGAAAAGCAAGCACTCACACAATGCTGAGAGATTGTGAACTGACACTGTCTTTTTGAAGGGCAAATAGCCAGATTTAACAAAGTAAAAAATATGCCTGCACTTCAACCTACCAATTTTATTTTCAAGAATTATAACTATAAATTGTTCCAAAAGATATAGACAGATGTTTATTGTGGCACTGTTTGTATCATTGCAGCATTGCTTATAATTTTGAAGAATGAGAACAAAAAAAATTGCCTATGTCAAGAGAGGACCCAATGTAACTGAATTTTGAGCAGAGAAGTGACAAATTGGAATTAGATATTAAACCATCTTTGCATTTTTAAAATAATTCCTACTCTGATGATTATAATTCCTTTACATTACTAGATTAATTTACTAGTACTGTATTTAGCATATTTTTGCATTTATACTTAAAATTGTGTTTGTTAAATTTTTAACTCATTCCAATATAAAATCATGATGATTTATTTATCTTTATTTATTTTCTAAATTTCACTTTGTTAGTTTTTATCCCTTTTCAACTATTTTAAGATTATGTGATTGTTTGTTTGTTTGTTTGCTTTTGGAGGGAGAACAGCCTTGTGCTCAGTCAAAAAAAAAAAAAAAATTATATTTCCTAACCTCTCTTACAGCTAAATGACTAAGTTCAAGGCCATGAGTTACAATGGAAAGTTTGTGGGTACTTCAGGAAAGGCTGTTTAATGGGAACTAAAGCAGGTGAGAGGGATACCCATTTCTCCCTTTTCCTTCTTTCTTCCTCCTTCCTAGAATGTAAATGTTACGGTTGAAGCTCCAGTAGTTATTCTGGATAATGAAGTAATTTTGAGAATGAAAAGAAAGACGGTGGAGAAGAAAGAGATGAAGACCGAATCTTTGGTGACTATGAAGATATCTGTCTTCGTACGTCTTTTTAAGTGTGAAATGCTTTTGAATTTTTATTTGGTTTGCCAAAATATTAGCTATTACCTCATAGTTTAATTTTATTCCTCCAGGTTAATCCATTAATTAAAAACCTTTGGATATAATGATTCACTAACTATAAATTTCACTGACCATCCTCTTATGTAGTCAACATTTTATGTATTTTCCACAAAGGTAGAAACACTCAGTCAACTATGTTACTAAAGTAAAGAGAACCTAGATTTTTTAAATTCTCCTTAAATCTACCTGTGTTATAATAAAGGATGTGTCTGGTCTTCATCCCAGGTTCTTGACAGGGAGCTTTGAAAACCCTTGGAATTTCCTGAATGATAGGAATAGCTCTGTTATGCTAATGAGGTGACTCACGGTGAGACCCTAGATAGCTTCAGGATGGTGGCTGGTCATGTGATTAGAGAATTGAGATTTTTGACTTGCCTGACCTCCAGGGAGGGGAGGGGGACTGGAGATTGAGTTCAGTCACATGGCCCATGATTTAATTAATCATGCCTATCTAATGAAAGCCCAATAAAAACCAAAGCCCAGTGGAGGCTCCTGGTCAGTAAACACATTGATTTACCAGGAGTGATAGGCCTACTCCATGCAGAGGGTGTGGAAGTTCTGTGGTCCCTCCCAGATTTTGTCCTAGGTGTATCCTTTATAATAAAACTAATCATAAGTATAGTGCTTTCCTGAGTTTTGTGAGTTGTTCTATTGATCCCTGAGTGGGATCATGGTGACCTCCCGGACTAATAGCCAGTTTATCAGAAGTATGGGTGGCCCAGGAGACCCCATTTAGAACTGGCATCTGAAGTGAGAATAATCTTGTGAAAGATTGAACCCTTTACTTGTGAGTCTGACACTAACTCCAGGTGGTTAACAACAGAATTATATTGCAGTACACCCATTTGGTGTCTGAGTACTTCCCAAATTAATAATCTATGCAAAATAAAAGAAAAAACATCTAGGTTGTTTGCCTTGCTTAGTTCTTGTAAACCCATCTTAGCTCCTACAATTATACTTTCTTTTCTAAATTAAGTCACCTCTGTAATGATACACTCTCTAATCTGCCAGGAATGTTTATCAATCCCACCATGCCATCGCTTGCAAAACTCTCTATCATTTTACAAAGATTACAAGCTGATATGGAGATTTTATGTAAAATTCTTTAATCTGTAAGAAACATGAAACAATTTAATGAGATCGATCTACCTTTTTCCTAATTATTAGTTTTAGTTCCCTAGCTATAATGTTTTCTCTAGTTGTAAGCACAATTGCTGAAGAATAGTTCTGTATTTAAAAATACATTTTTTTAGTAATTTGCTTAAAGTGGTGATTCTCAACCAGGTGATTTTTATCCCCCAGCTCCTAAGAGACATTTGGCAATGTTCGGAAATGTTTGTGTTTATCATGACTGGGGAGTGGGGTGCTTCTGGCCTGTAGTGGAGAGAGGCCAATCATGCTGCTAAACATCCTATAATGCATAGGAAAGCCACCCACAACAAAGAATTATCTGGCCGAAATGTCACTAGGACCATGCCTGAGAAACCCTGCACTAAGGTAACCTCAGGAGTAGAAGAGAAAGCAAGAACTTCATCCAGGTCTTCATGACTCCAGCTGATCTCAAAATGACCTCACTTTCTGTCTTTAAAGGCTCTCAACTTTTCATTTAAAGCAATTTTTACTTATCATCAGGATTTCCCTTTTAAGATCCACTTGCCTGTTGATAGTCCCTCTTTTAGAAACTTTGGCCAAGGTGTAGTATTTATTGTTTCTTTAGCTTTTTAAAATTTATTTTCCTAAAGTCAAGATATAAGGCTCTTCATGATTATAGTCCCAGCATGTTGTCATCTTTTCCCCCCGATTTCCAACACTTTAACATCACCCACACTTTTTCAGTGGTGAGAATGGAGTCATAAGGTAGTTACGTCAATGACACTGAATTATCCAAAAGAATAAAATAATGCTCAACATGCTTCATAGATAATGCAAAGAAATGTCAGCACTGCTACACACACAAAGCATCATCACTTTTTATTATGCTTTTGTGTTTTTCTCTTAAGCAAGTGAAATTTCAAATACCTACACTCTCCTAATAAATGTTAGCCTTACTTCATGTAAGAAGAGAGCATGATTTTAAAAACAGCAGGTATGATTTATAGGGACAGTAGAGTCTTTTGTTCTGTCATGCATCTATTTAGGAAGGATCTAGTATAACTTAGAAAGGTATGTTCTATGTTCTACTAAAGAAAGAGTAAACTCACATCATGTTTGTCCTTTTGCTCATTACTTCTCTCTTCTGCCACCATGGGAAGAAGGACATGTTTGCTTCCCCTTCTGTCATGATTGTAAGTTTCCTGAGGCTTCCCCAGCCATGCCTAACCTAACTCTGAGTCAATTAAACCTCTTTCCTTTATAAATTACCCAGTCTTGGGTATGTCTTTATAAGCAGCATGAGAACGGACTAATACTCTGATCCTGTCAGCTGACCATGGCCATCAGATCAGGCCACTTCTGAGCAGCATGCTGAAGAAAGAGGACCACAAGGTCAGTGCCAAGAGCTGGCACCAAGCAGGTGCCACATGGAAGCCAGTGGCATTGCATTCGCAAGCACAGGTGAACTCTCTTGAGAGTGCAGAGTTGGAAACTATTGAAGAGTCCCTGGAATTCTTCCAGTCACACTGGAGGAGGATGAGCTGGAAAAACAGTGAGACTCAGGGAAACTGGTTATCAGCATTAAGCACATCTAAATCCCTTCCATCCGAACTTCCATACACATGACTCTACTTAATCCAATTTCAATTCAGTCACTTCATGTACACAACAAGTCAAAGGAAGTATTTCTTTTCTAGACATCTAAAGGGCCACAATTATTTCAAAGTTATTTCAAGGTCTTATACAGACTTAATAATCAATTGAATGGCTGATTTTTTTTTCTTTTTCCAAGACCTAAAATTTTCTCATTAGATTTCAAGTTAGTAAGTCGAATCTCCATTGACATCCAGGAATTGATTGCAGGGCCCCCAACTAAAGTATACTACCTAAGACATGAGATCAAAGTCAAACTTAAACATGCAGACAAGGAATTGTATGCACTGATTGCTGGTAGCTGGATGTCATCTCTCTCTTCTGAATTTCCTTAGTCACTGTCCTCTTAGTCCTATCTAGATGGTATTAGAATCATTTATATATAGTTTTTATCTCCTTTCCCAGCCTTAGTAAGGAAGTACACTGAGGGCAGGTTTGGGAACTAAATGTCCTTATATCCTCTTTTAGGTGAGGAGTCCAAAGTGTTTACAGTCATGTGAGTTAGCATATTTTGATTTACTCACTGTATGTCAGTGTTGGCTCTACATACGCGACATCAACACATCTCTCTAAAATGATCAGAAAAAAAAAAATTAGATCAGTTCATATGAACCAAATATCCAAATCAAATGATTACTTTCTTCCTACTTTTCAACCCCTTCTATTGCCACCAATGCCTTTTATTTATTTATTTATTTATTTATTTTTATTCTTGCTCTGTTGCCCAGGCTGGAGTGCAATGGTGTGATCTCGGCTCATTGCAACCTGTACCTCCTGGATTCAAGTGATTCTCCTGCCTCAGCCTCCTGAGTAGCTGGGATTACGGCACGTGCCACCATAGCTGGCTAATTTTTGTATTTTCAGTAAAGATGGGGTTTCACCATGTTGGTCAGGCTGGTCTTGAACTCCTGACCTCGTGATCTGCCTGCCTCGGCCTCCCAAAGTGCTGGGATTTACAGGCGTAAACCCCGCCTGGCCACCAATGCCTTTTCTTAAATTCAATACAAAAAGGCATATTGTCTTCATCCTCAGAGACTTCGTCAGTGAGACTAAATCAATGGAGAGCTTCTACTGATAGCTATCATTATATTTCTTTTTATACAAGGTGAAAGATCACTGCAGGGTGGTACCTTTATTGGAATATCCCACAATAAATCCTTATTTAACTTTATTTGTACATCAGCCACTCCAGTTAGACCTACCTCTTTAAGGTCTCCCAAGCTTTTTTCAACCTGGACACTTTTAGTCACCATGATTTCACAGCTTGGGATGGCTTCCCTCTGCCCCACACCTTACGTAAACTCCACCTGTTCTTCAAGGCCTAGTTCAAGCTCTATCCACAAGAAGCCCCTTTCACAGGACTCCAGGCTACACCAAGCTGTCCCTTCTCTGAACTCTTGCTCACACAGTGCATCTCTTAATAGTGCTCTAATTGTTTCATGTTACGTTAGTGCTGTCTTCCCAAGTGGATCATAAACTGTCTGGTATCTATCCCCTACAAATCCGAGCGCAATGTTGGACTTCTTTTTGTGCCCAATAAATACTGGTCGATTGACTGGCTGATTTAGAAAACACAGTACACAGTTGGTGTCGGGCGTGGGGGAAATGAAAAGCAATAAGCAGATTTCAGGTCTGGCCAAATTTAGATTACCTTTAAGTCTATGTGTTTCTTTTAAAAAAATGAATGTTCAAGTCACTGACTCTGGACTTAGCAGGTTAGTCCACTGAGCCTTAGATTTCAGGGTGTTATTGTGGATTTGGCTTTCCTGGGATGTAACTCTGAGAAGATAGATTATCGTGTGCTCCTAATGCACTACACAGCCTATTGACTTTATATGTCATCAATGTATATTGTATGTCTACACTATTACCAGGAGAAGCAGGAGGTGCATGTAGTTATGCCTCTGTCTCAGCCCGTCATCCCATGCTGTGCCCTATGGGAAGCCACTGATTCTTACACTTGGAGCTGGGACAATGCAACTTAATCAGACTGACAGGAAACAGGCAGCAATTACAGTGTGCTGCTACATCTGCTGGGTTCCACTTCACTGAAGGAAGAGTTATCTCAATTTTAATGTACATCCCTTTTTCATGTTTCATTTAACCTCTGCTGTATTATTAAACACATCAAAATATAATGACACTCGTTAAAGAAGAAAAAGAGGACAGTTGGGATATTTTGGACTGTATCTCCTATATTTGTAACTTAATTGTATCATTTTTGCTTCTCTTCAACATCTCTCCCTGGTGAATAACTAATTCAGTATATAGGTATTTAAATAGCGAGTTGGGAACTGGCTGTTTAAACACCTACATCAACACTGAGAGCAGCTACAATGCAACGTCCCTCAATCATTTTTCTGTTTTCACCACTAGTGTTTCTCTTTTCAAAAACATTCTTTTACAATGTGTCAAAATAGCTAGTTTACCCATTACTGCAGTGCATATAAACTGCTTTAAAAGCAGCTCAATGCAATTCCTCAGGAATGTGTTTGTAATATGACTCAGGAAACCTTTGGAACTTAAACGAGCAGGTGTCTCACCCACTCTGGCCCACCCTAGAACAGCCAGAGCTCCATCAGCAGGTGGATCCTGCTGACCCGAATTCTAGGATCTATTAAACCATTCATTTCTGCAAGACAAATGTGCTGACACACCAGGCTGAGCCTCTCCTCTGAGGTTTGGTTTTGTGTGTGTGTCATTTTTTTTTCTTTCCACTGTGATTCTCTCATCTCTTATCTCTTTGTGCTCCAGTTTTACCATTGAACCTGAAGTATATAGTAAACCTTTCCAAAAACTAAATGTTCATCATATTAATTGTGGCTTCCAAATCCAGACTGCCCAAGTTCCCAAAGACATAACAGAAATGTGATCCTAAACTTCCACTGAACTCTTACGACAGTGTTTGGCCAAGCAAAGTTTGCAAGATGTTTACAGGAGTTTGTGTGTATTAGGGAAAATGGAGGGAAAGGTTAATAACTAAAGATATGCTTCTATATAAAGAGGTTTTTTTAGGTCAAAAAGCTCCAATGTCCAGGTTTTTTAAATAATTATTAGAATTTTCATTAAGAAATAATTTAATCAAAATATAACAGGCGTGTCCATCGTCAGTGCCAAATATGGGTTGCTATGAACTAGGGTGACGAAAAGTGGTCCAAGAAAGACTGAGTGTTTTCAAGGAGTTAACAATCTATACTGAAATCAAAACTAATGCAGAAAAAGATAAGCTAAAGCCCAAACAGGTTCCTATCAGTGTGTGGAATTTACTACAGGGCAACACTGCAATGACTTATATTTATAGTTAGACAAACAAGAAAGAGCTGTAGCCCCTGGGATCTCCTTTAGGATAAAAGAGGCCTGATGTTCAGCCAGCAAGCACTTACCCTACAGAGGCCTCCCAGATGTCTATCATAAGCTTCCGTTGCCCGTTCATTCCACTGCCATAGGGTTGTTAATAGGTTAAATATTATTCTGGGTAAAAGACTCTAAGGAAAGCAACACTGCTTAACTCCTGCTTTACTTATGTACTCACTACAGGATCATGATCATCAACCTTGAATAGACAGAATAAATAGCATTAAGTAAGCTTGGAGCAATGATTGCAGCTAAACATGTTGACTGCATTCAAATCTCCAGGTTCAAATAAATTACATCCCTGGATGCTTAAAGTGCTTTAGAGGTATGATCACAAAATCAACGTCAACAGTCTTTGAAAAATAGTGGAGAAGGGGAGAGATACCAGAACAATATAAGAAGACATTTTCTTTCCAAAAAAAAATGTGGGGGACGGAGGGGAGGGAGGAAAGGAAAAAAGGCAAATTTTAAGAACTGTGGAGTAGTGGGTTTAATCCTTATCTTCATTAACATTTTCTAATGAATTCTTAACAGTTGATGTGAATAAACTCTGACAAGAAGAACTGATTGCTGGGAGCTATATATTTCACTAAAAACAAGTAAATCCAAAAATTCATTTTTAAAATAAGACTAATCAATTAATGAAAGATATAACAATATTGTATCTGGATTCCACTATGGCATCAACATGTCTTTAATGATATATTTATGGATTTGATGAGTAAGATGGAAAAATAGGAACTAAAATTATAAATTCATCTATTGAGGCAACAGGGATCTAACCTTGACCATTTTTTTGTCAACTATGTAAGAAAAAAGTAAGCCCAGGTTTCATTTAAGTTAACCCTCATAGAAATTAGAGCATTTAATAAACAAATTTAGGGAAATGATACTGATTTAAAAATTAAAATAGTAGAGAGAAAAACTAATTTCACCAGCAGAAAAAAAAAAATCCATGATGTTGAAAATTTTAGATTGGAAACTAGCAAGAGAGTTATTGATGATATTTATAGAAACCAGAATGAAAACCCTAACTTCTTTTGTTTGTTTGCATACCCAGTCATCTCAAGTTTATTGCATTTTAGGAGAAAGTCCTTTTACCATATAAGAAAGGCATAATTTTTAAGTTTATTATCTTCCAAGTTTATCATCTTCTGTTTTGTCCTCAACCCAATGATCACCTATTCCTTCTAGAATTTTTCAGAGGTGAGCAACTATTCACAGTTCTTTGTTCTTAAGCTGTTATTTCAGACCATTAGCTTCCTCTGGGGCCCCTGACTGTCTTCTAGTCTTCCAATCTGTCTTCTACATTGCTTTCTGGCAAATAAAACTCCATTTTAAAAGGCGATGCCTGTTAAAATTCTACTCAAAATTTCTTAGAGGGTCTTCACTGAATTCTGAAGACCACCAGAGACAGAATTGGTCACAATTTTCCTTTTGGCTTAATCTACAACTTCCCAACATAAATGTTATAATTCTGTTCATGTAAACCATTGCCATTCTTCAAAGCTGAATTGTGCTTCCATAGCCTTTATCTTTCCTTTTCAGGAATGATCGCTGTCCATGATTCTTGGTTACTCAGAGCCAACCTATCATTCAGTTATTAGCAAGGGGGGCTTCTACCTTCTACAAACCTGTGCTTCTCAGTTTGGGCACTCAAATGGCACTTTGCAAATGTGTCTCACTCTTCCGGGCCAAACTGTGTCTTCTGTAACCTGTGTGCTCTAAGTGTGCACATATGATTGACAGATAAGGAGCACTCATGAACACATTGATTGAAACTTTTAAAAAGGGCCAGGCGCGGTGGCTCACGCCTGTAATCCCAGCACTTTGCCAGGCTGAGGCAGGCGGACCACCAGAAGTCAGGAGTTTGAGACCAGCCTGGCCAACATGGCAAAACCCCGTCTCTACCAAAAATACAAAAATTGGCCCGGCCCAGTGGCTGTAATCCCAGCTACTCAGGAGGCTGAGGCAGGAGAATTGCTTGAACCCAGGAGTCGGAGGTTGCAGTGAGCCGAGATTGTGCCACTGCAAAAAAAAAAAGAAAAAAAAGAAAAACAAAAAAAAATGTAAAAAGGAGAAGCAAGAAGAAAGAAAAAAAGGAAGGGAAAGAAGGAGGAGGGTCTGACGGAGAAAAGGAAGAAAGAAGAAAAATTAAAAAAGAGAGAAAGAAAAAGAAGTGAAAGGAGTCTTCCCTTAGTCTTCCTCTGCTGTCTGAATTTTGTGTTTTCTATTAAATGTTTACCTTAAATTGTCAAATTTTCCATCCTTTTTGCATATCATGTGCCATTTGCTTTACTTCTTGATTCTTATCTAAAAGATAGTCTCACATATTTATCCTCCTCACACATCCCTAAGAACCTATGAGGTCACGTTAGACTTACTGCTGCTTAACGAATGGGAATTTAGGCTCGTACAGTATTTTCCCTTCTCCTAGTTACTTTACATACATCTACTCATGTTTTTCAGAAAAAAAGACTCCACCGAAGATGACTTACCTCCATCATCAATGTGTGGCAGAAATTGGGAATTAGAACCAATGTTTTTCTGCAACAATATTCTTCCTCTCTGCTTTGTACTCACTTTTCTTCCTCGCTCTCTCTACCTCCCAAGAGTTCTGTCATATCTTTTACATTTCAGTTTTCTTTTTAAAGAAATAATAATTTTTTCCTTCTGTGACATTTTTCTGACCTTGAAATAAAAGACTTCAAAAAAAAAATCCTGGAACCGTTTATTTCCTTACATTTAAGCTTCCCACCACCTACTCTTGCTCATGTTTCTGATTTTAATCTGCTTCTTACACATTTTGTCTTTTTCTTCAAAATCCCAAAATATGTAATTAACAAGCAGAATGTTCAGTCAATGGCCTGTACGTTTTCTGTTCTCAATACCAAACTTCCAGGTTCTCAGCACCATCTTTTCCATCCTTCCTTCCTGGGCCTCAGTGCTTGCCCTTGGCTCTGTGGCCCCCACTCTGCTGTCGTGAGTTGTCCCCTCCTCCTGTGCAGTCTCCTGTGACCCTTCGGTAACGCACAATCCACACGCACACACGAAGGACCTCTATTCCTGTCTGTGTTCTACTGGGGCAGGAAAATCAATCCAGTAGGTCACAACTGGCATGTCTTTAAGTGAAAAATATAGAAAATAATATAAATAAATAGAAATAAAAAAGAAGGCTGGGCGCAGTGGCTCACACCTGTGGTCCCAGCACTTTGGGAGGCCGAGACGGGCAGATCACGAGGTCAGGAGATCGAGACCGTCCTGGCTAACACTGTGAAACCCCGTCTCTACTAAAAATACAAAAAATTAGCCGGGTACGGTGGTGGGTGCCTGTAGTCCCAGCTACACGGGAGGCTGAGGCAGGAGAATGGCATGAACCCGGGGGACAGAGCTTGCACTGAGTGGAGATCGCCCACTGCACTCCAGCCTGGGCGACAGAGTGAGACTCCATCTCACACAAAAAAAAAAAAAAAAAGAAATAAATAAAAATGAAAATACCAGCATGCCTCACAAAAGATAAATATTGTTCTATGAAACTTCTGTTTTAGTCGTCTGTGTGTGGCTTGTGGGAGGAGCGTTAGCTGGTCACTGTGTAGATGTATATTTCTTAGTATAAGTCACAGGCAAAAATGTTTGAAAAACATCATCCAACCCTACACTCTTCTTTGACTTATGGCTTTATGTTGTTGTTACTCTTTTTCCTCTTCTTTTTCTTCCTCCTTACCCCCCTCCTCCTCTTTCTCCTCTTCTTCTTCTCCTTCTTTTTAAATTCCGAATCTCCTATTTTTGTGAAGTGTAGCCCCTGAGTTTGCCTTCAGTACTCCTTCACTCTCTCTCAGTTGCGTATTCCCTGTGGATGTCTCAATGGACTGAAGCAGCAGCACAGAATTTGGCATCTAGTAGGTGCTCAATAAGTGTTTGTGGCCAGAATGAACCAAATAAATGAACGAGTGGAGGTAGAGGTAGATTAGCTTACACCAAAGCTAATCAAACAAAACTTCAAAGTATCTCATTTGCAGCTGTCCCCTCTAAGGCCCTATAACTGATATTATATTTATAATTTTGTATTATTTTTCTCAAAGAGCATTCCTCCAATTTATGGAAGCTTTAAATCCCATAAAAACTGGTTCTGCAGCCAGGTGGATGAATGGAATGCCTATAATAAAACAATATTGTAAAGTTCAATCTACACAGTATGTTTTATCCAAAGATGTTTCAGTCAGCTGGACAAAATGCAGCAGTAACATCACTGGCAGGAGGGAGCGCTCTGTACCATTTGGCATCTTTTATCCCCATTTGCAAGTTTCCCCTCTCTTTTGCTTTTCACACCCAGTGCTCTGCTTGGTGCAAATCCTGCAGCTCTTAGCAGAAGGCTGACTCACAGATTTCCACCCTGCCTCAGTGGCTGCCATCACTCCATGCTCCACTCCCTTTGCCCATAATGACCTCATTCAGGACACCTGAATGAGGAGAGCAGCAAAGTCTGGTGGGTGCACCATCAGTGGCCCTGGGCTCTCACCTCTGTGCTTTCAGAGCACACACAGCGGGGGAAGATTCTCCCCTGATTTCCCCACCAAAGGAAGCAGCTGAGCCTATGTATATAATGAGGGTCACCACAAAGAAAGGACGTTGCCCCCAGTGAGGCTGTGGTTGGTCCCCTCTCCCTCTTGGACAGACACTACACACATGTTGTGTGCAGCTTAGAATTTGAATGGGAAGGAATGTGAGCCAGAGGAAAACCTGGAGACTGTCCAGTCTACCCCGTTTTACAGGTAAGAAGACTGAGGCCCTGGAAAATTAAGAAACTTGCTTGGGATCTCACAACATGTTTGGGAGAGTGAGACTGGACTAGAGCACATATCTCCTTGGCTGATGCACTGTTTTTCTACTGTGTGAAAGGTTCTCAAAGTGATCCCTTGACCAGAAGCATCAACATTACCTAGGAAATTGTTAGGTATGCAAATTCTCCATTTTCATCCCAGACTCCTGCATCGGGGTGCAGATCAGACTCTGGATTTTGACAAGCTTTCCCCATGATTTAATGCTCTCTTGAGGTTAAGCACCACTGCACTATACAATGTTTCCACTCATTAAAATGAGCCATTTACCTAATGCTATGGTTTAAATGTGTCTTACAAATTTCAAATGTTGGAAACTTAATCCCCAAATTCATACATTGATTGGAGGTGAGGCCTTTGAAGGGTAATTAGGATTAGATAAGGTATAAAGGTGGGGCCTCCAAGATGGGTCTGGTGGTTTGGAAGAGAGACCTGAGCTGATACACATGCTCTTGTTCTCTTGCTATGTGGTGCTTTCCACAGTGTTATGAAGCAGCAAGAAGGCCCTCCTCAGAAGCTGAACAGGTGCCAGTGCCATGCTCTTAGACTTCCCAGCCTTCAGAACCATAGGCCAAAATAAACCTTTTTTCTTTTTTCAATTACCAAGCCTGCAGTATTCTGTTATAGCAACAGAAAATGGACTAAGACATCTAACAGCTGAACTCCTGATTCTGTAACACATCAGATAAAAGTCATTTTTTTAAAGATTAAACAGCCCTTTAAATACCGTTCTTATATGAAAATTTCCTCCCAAATTAACAGCTTCTACTCTTAGACATTCATTTCTTCAGTCCAGCCATTTTACCCTAAAAACTTCTGTTAAAAGGCAAATAAATAACATTGGTAAAACAATAAATAGTAAAAAAAAAAATTATAATTTGAGAATCAATAAGAATAATAGTAACTCTCACTGAATTCTTATTCAAAGCCAGGCACTGTACTGCTTGATAATTTGTTATATCAGCAATAATCCTCAACTTCTTATAAACTGATTTTTTACATTAGTCTAATGATTTAAATGCCAAAATCTAAAGGGCTGATAAGTATTAAAGAAAAGAGACAGGGTTGGGGAGCATATAAGGCCCTGGGCAGGGGGCGAAGAGCCCATAGAAAGTTCCCCAGGAGAGGGTCTGGGTCACCAGGAAGCAAGATGACGGCCAAGGTATTCAGTGAAAGATATTCAAAGAGGGGTCAGAGCACTTAAACCAGAGTTGGAAGAGGGCTACTAAGCATAGTGGTGTATGCTGTGCACTGCACAATTCTGGAGGACAGAACTAACAGAAAAGCAGTGATGCTGAGCCCAAACTCCATATACTTCAAACCTGGCTGCCAGTGGCTGACTTTTCCCTGAAGATTGGGTCCTTAAGCTAGGCCACCATGAGGTATCAATGAGACTATAGTTCTAGCCACACAGTCTCACTCAAACTGAAGGATTGTGGGGGGCCAGGGGGGTGGCAGGGGGCGGAGATGGTATAAGGTTTGTTAATTTCCTAAACCCCTCACAGAGCAAGCCCACGGCAGGTCTTCATTCCATTGGCACATCTTGGGACAAGTTGAAGAAAGAAACCTAAAGCTCATTTTCCCCAACCTTTCTGCCCTTGATCCCCACAACATGGGCATCTCAAAGAAAAGTGCTGTAAAATGGTGTGATTTTTAAAAATTGTTTGTTCTGCTATACAAGTAAATTTAAATCGAACTCATTTGTAGAATGACTCATTGTTCCCAGCTGGGCGCGGTGTCTCACGCCTGTAATCCCAGCACTTTGAGAGGTTGAGGTGGGTAGATCCTGAGGTCAGGAGATCAAGACCAGCCTCGCCAACATGGTGAAACCCTGTCTCTACTAAAATACAAAAAAAATAGCCGGACATGGTGGCATGTGCCTGTAGTTCCAGCTACTTGGGAGGCTGAGGCAAGGGAATTACTTGAACCCGTGAGGCGGAAGTTGCAGTGAGCCAAGATTGCCCCACTGCACTCCATCCTGGGTGACAGAGCCAGACTCCATCTCAAAAAAAAAAAAAAAAAAAAAAATCGGATTGCTTCCCTAAAGTCTCTGAAAAGCATGAGACCTCCCATGTAAACCAGAAATAATTTGGATTTCAAAGATCAAAGCTGAAAGTTGCCATGAACTATAGCAGAACACCAACCACTCTTGGATATGGTCACCATTGCTTTGAGGCTCAAAAGCTATGAACTGATCATATTTTAGGTCTTGAGGTAATCCACAAGACACTATAATTTCTTTATGTTTGTGTCATCTTCCTCTAAGTTAGAAGCATTGAGGATTTCAGTCGTTCAAACAGGTTCTGGATAGAGAGGACTCTAGTAAACAACTGAGCCCTGAGTCAAATTCTTGTGCTGGAGGTTAGAACAGGGAAGAGGTAAAAAGTTCAAGATTCAATGGAAGAAAACAATGCATTGAAAGAGCTCAAAGGATGTGTGAGGAGACCAAGGGTGAAAATTCAGTTAAGGTTTAAAAGAATTTGAGAACAGATATCAAAGGAAGCTGTTGTTAAATTAGAAAAAGAGGTAGTAACAAATGGTATGGGCTACCTCTCAAAGGCTAGCAATTGCTATCACATCTCCACTCTTAGTTTCTCAGTGTTACTTGTTTAGTTTATCATTACTACTGCTCACAATAATCATAAATTTGAAGGTCACTTTCATCTCCAATTCCTCTGACTCCATGAATAAGAACAAGAGCTACCCCTTATGCAGCATTCATGGTGTGGCAGACAGTGTGCAACATCTTAATGAAGTTAAGCCTCATAATGACCTAGTGAGGCCAGTGCTTTTGAACTCCAGAGGCTGTATTTATAACCATAGCTCTGCACTGCCTAAACCCTGATGCCTTGCGTAAGACAAACGGCAGTGCTTATCCTTGAATCCTGCAGGAGACATCTTGCACTTTGCCAGTGGAAACCAAACCCACCTCGTTGACACCTGCTGCCCAAGAGGAAATTCCAATGCCATTGCTTTGTGTCTTAAAATGAAAAAAAAATCTACTTATAATTATTTATTAAAATGTATTCTATAGGTCGGGCACAGTGGCTCACACCTGTAATCCCAGCACTTTGGGAGGCTGAGGAGGGCAAATCACCTGAGGTCAGGAGTTCAGGAACAGCCTGGCCAACATGGTGAAATGCCATCTCTACTAAAAGTACAAAAATCAGCCAGTTGTGGTGGTCTGCACCTGTGATAGCAGCTACTCGGGAGGCTGTGGCAGGAGAATCGCTTGAACCCAGGAGGTGGAGGTTGCAATGAGCCGAGATCGTGCCACTGCACTCCAGCCTGGTGACAGAGTGAAACTCCTCCATCTCAAAAAAATAAATAAAATAAAATCCATTCCACAGCAACTCAATGTCATAAAACAGTATTTGAAGATAAGATTGCATTGGTTTGCTAGGGAAACCATAACAAGGTACTTACACAGAATGGGTGGCTTAAGCAACACAAATTAGTTTTATCACAATTCTGAAGGCTAGAAATCAAAGATCAAGGGGTCAGCAGGGTTGGTTTCTTCTGACGCCTCTCTCCTTGACTTGTAGGTGGCTGTCTTCTCTTCGTGTCTTCAGTGTCTTCACGTGGTCTTCCCTCTGTATACTGGTGTCCAAATTTCCTCTTCTTGTAAGGACACCAGCCAGATTGGATTAGGGCCCACTCTAATGATCTCATTTTAATTGAAGTAATTATCTCTTTAAAGACCCTATGTCCAAATGCAGTCACATTTCAAGGTCCTGAGGGTTAGGACTTCAACATATAAATTTGGGGTGGGGAGGACATAATTCAATCCACACAAAGGTCCCTGGGGTGAATTACTTCATCTTCTTTTCCTTACATCAGAATTAAGTGGCCTTATCTGCACCTATGGATATTTCCTAGAATCAGAACCCACAATACCATCTTCATTTTCATCACCTTCAGTCAGCAGTCACTGCCCTTGTTTCACATCTCGTGTTGGGTAAGGAGCTGCTGTCATTCCCAAAGTGAGTCATAAGCCCATTGTGTCACTACAGCACAACACCTATGAGTATAAAGCCTCATTTTAGAATTTTCCAACTTATTGCTAGATATTAGCTCTAACCAGATCCTCATTTCTATCATTATCAGGAAGTTATATTTTAGAAGCCAACTTTAAAGGAAACCACGTGATCTGAAATCAAAAGAATTCATTTTGATTTACCTTTTTATTGATTCATTTCTACATTGTCCTGGATTAGTCACTAACTGAAACTTATTTCCACAGAGGACACTATCTAAGAATAAACATTCTGCTTATTCAGTTTGCAGCAGCACTAACAGGTCATGCCCAAGTAAGTATATTAAGATAAAATCTAATTTTAAGAATGCTATAATACTATAAACATAGTTGCAATTTTCTCCAAAAATGTTTACTGAAAAAATAGATTGGGAAGCAATTCATATGATGAACACCTAATCGTGAACATTTAACTGTTCAAGATCCAGATAGGTTATTTTGTAAAGTAATGCATGCTATATTGCCATTTGTACTTGTTAAAATTTACAGTTACATAAATCAGCTTAATGAAATGGATATCTTGCATGTGTTTCAAGCATTTAAGAAATGATCAGTGTCTGAAATTTGAATCATGCATGAAATGGATATTCAGCTAAGCTGGTCTGACAAATCTACTACAAAACCACTTGGTAAAATGATTGCACTGAGCCTCAACTAAATCCAAAATAAACCAGATTAAACCTACAATTTCAAAAAAAAAAATGAAATCCTGTGATTCACAAGAAATTTCATATTAAAAATTTCAAAATTTCTTGAATTCTATGAAATGAAAAAAAATTGTTTTCTAATAAAGAGCAGTTGGGATATTGACTTATTAAGCTCTTATAAAAAGATGTGAGTCGAAATTGCAAAACTGTTCAAAAAACTTGAAGTTTTCTCAACAGGATGCATGTAATAATTCAATTGATTAATACTTCAAATTTGATATACATGAACTATAAATGTGGAATTGTAAAGAAAAGATTAAAAATAAATTGGTTTAAAATTTAAAAAGTGCCAGGCACGGTGGCTCAAGCCTGTAATCCCAGCACTTTAGGAGGCCGAGACAGGCGGATCACAAGGTCAGGAGATCGAGACCATCCTGGCTAACCCGGTGAAACAAGGTCTCTACTAAAAAATACAAAAAACTAGCCGGGCGAGGTGGCGGGCGCCTGTAGTCCCAGCAACTTGGGAGGCTGAGGCAGGAGAATGGCATAAACCCGGGAGATGGAGCTTGCAGTGAGCTGAGATCCAGCCACTGCACTCCAGCCTGGGCGACAGAGCGAGACTCCGTCTCAAAAAAAAAAAAAAAAAAAAAAAAGATTAAAAAAAAATTTTAAAAGTGTGAAAGGATGGGTAAAAGTTAAAAAACTAAAAAGGCAATGGTACATACTACTTTAAAAACTGGCAAAAGAAACAAAAAAAGTGTCAAAGCAGAAAATAATTTTAAGATCTGAAAGAAGTCGATACGAACTGAATGAAGTCAGATGTGTTGGCTTAGGCCTATGATCGCAATTACTCAACAGGCTGGGACAGGAGGATCACTTGAGCCCAGGAGTTTGAGACCAACCTGGGCAGTATAGTGAGACCCCATCTCAAATGAAAATAATATGAACAGAACATATATGTATGTCCCCAATGCATAGGGACAGAGGCTTGGAAGTGAAATTGTGTTGATTGAAAACATTTGTATGTAACCACTTCATGCCCACTAACATGGTTATATATATATATATATTTGAAATTTGGCACCTCATTAGGAAATACATTTTCTGGATATTTAACATTTAATAAGAAAATTATACCACCTTATGACCATTAGCAATTTACTTACAGAATGTGACTTAAAATACTGCTATAAAGACAGCAAAACCATCAACTAATTAGTTTCATAGAACCTTCCAAATCTATTAAAACAGTCCCACTCAATAAAAACTGCTGTAAGAGTTGAAATAAACATACTTTTTGGTAAATAGCTAAGTTCAGCAATTTGATCATTAAGTAAATTGATCTGGGGCATTATGACCCAGAATCAAAAATTAATTCCTGAGACTTCTTGTCTAGCCCACCCTAACATTTCTTTACTGTTCTTTCCTGGTCATCTCCTCCTCTGATTCTTTCCATATTGATACAAGCCTGTAGAAGATGGGGCCCCAAGAATTACACAGTTTGAATTTTATCCCAATGCATAGGGATAGAGGCTTGGAATTGTGTTGATTGAAAACATTTGTATGTAACCACTTCATGCCCACTAAGATGGTTATAATCAAAAAGACACACTGTTATAGGTGATGTGGAGAAACTAGATCGCTTGTTCATTGTTGATGGGAATGTAAAATGATGCAGCCACTTTGGAAAACAGTTTGGATTCCTCGAAATGTGAAACATAGCGTTACTATTTGACACAGCAACTTTCCTCTTGGGTGTCTACTGGAGAGAATTGAAAACATACATCCACACAAATGGCTTGTATACACATTTTCACAGCAGCATTATTCATAATAGCCAAAAAGTGAAAATGATCCAAATGTCCACCAACTAATGAATGGGTAAACAAAATGTGGCTTATCCATGCAAAGGAATATTATTCGGCCATACAAGGAATGAAGTACTGACACATGCTAAAATGCAGATGGGGCATGAAAACATTACACTAAGCAAAAAAGATGGTCACAAAAGGCCACATATTATATGATTCTATTTATAGGAATATCCAGAATAGACAAATCCATATAGAAGGAGAGTACATTAGTGGTAGCCAGGAAGCAGGGAGGGAAGAACCAGGAATAACCTCTAAAGACTACAGGGTTTCTTTAGAGGTCATTTAGAAAGTGCTAAAATTGGCCGGGCGCAGTGGCTCATGCCTGTAATCCTAGCACTTTGGGAGGCCGAGGCGGGCAGATCACAAGGTCAGGAGATCGAGACCATCCTGGCTAACACAGTGAAACCCAGTCTCTACTAAAAATACAAAAAATTAGTCGAGCGTGGTGGCGGGCACCTGTAGTCCCAGCTACTCTGGAGGCTGAGGCAGGAGAATGGCGTGAACCCGGGAGGCGGAGCTTGCAGTGAGCTGAGCTTGTGCCACTGCACTCCAGCCTGGGCAACGAGAGAGACTCCGCTGCAAAAAAAAAAAAAAAAAAAAAAAGAAAGTACTAAAATTAGATGGCAGTAATGGTTGCACAACTCTGTGAATATACTAGGAACCACTGATTTGGACACATTAAAAGGGTGAATTTTATGATATATGAATTATATCTCAAAAAAGCTGATACATATATATCAGCTGCTGTATATCTATATGTACATACATATATAAATAATTCGTTCTTTTATACTTGAGTTTGGGATTAAGATATATTTACAAAAATAAAGTTTATATAAATGAGACCACACTATTCATGCTGTTTTGTAACATGGCATTTCATGCAAAAGTAGTCTTGGATCTTTTTCCTTGTTGATGAAAACTTATATATGTTATCTTTTTTTTCTCTTTTTTTTTTTTTTAAGACGAAGTCTCGCTGTGTCACCCAGGCTGGAGTGCAGTGGTGCGATCTCGGTTCACTGCAACCTACACCTCCCGGGTTCAAGCAATTCTCTGCCTCAGTCTCCCAAGTAGCTGGGATTACAGGCGCCCGCTACCATCCCTGGTTAATTTTTGTATTTTTAGTAGAGACGGGGTTTCACCATCTTGGCCAGGCTGGTTTTGAACTCCTGATCTCGTGATCCACCCGCCTTGGCCTCCCAAAGTGCTGGGATTACAGGCATGAGCCACCGCTCTTGGCCTATATGTCATCTTTTTAAAGAGCTCTCCAGTATACCATTGCATAGTTCTACCATGATTACTTAATCATTTAGATCATTTCCAGAGTTTTGGTAAAGCAAGAACACAATTAGGTACACACAGACATACATATACACACATATGCACACATAAACCTATATATTTGCATACTTCTTCAATTATTTTCTAAAGAAAAATCTCCTAAATAATAATTTTTTTAATAAAAGGCTCCTACAAGTGGGATTTCTGGATACCTGCATGTTTTAGACGTTGATCCATAATGTTAAATTGCCTTTCAACTGTTTTTAAACAGTTGAAACACTGTTTTAAATCAGTTTACACCATCCCCAGGTGTGATAGAGAACGCCCCTTCCCCCATTTACACCTTCATCATCAATGCTGAGTTTAATCAAAGGTCTATTTTTTCTTAATCTTCACCAATCTAAACTCTAACAAAGGATTAGTCGTTGCTTTTATTGGCATCTATTTGATTACTATTGAGGTTGAATATCTTCCACATACATTTTTGTCATTGGTAATTCCTCTTCTATGTCTCTTGCCATTTAAAAAAATTGGAGGCTTTGTCATTTTCTCATAACTTGAAAGTTCTTTTTGTGGAGTAGCATTGTTAACCCCTTATCAGATGTTTTGAAAATGGCTTTTCCTACCAAAAATGACTTCACAGCTTGATTGAAATACATGTTCCCTGTGAAGCTGGAAGGGTTAGAGCATTAGCGCCATCTTTGACTAGAGATCTTAATAAAATGAAAGGGACGAAATTGAGTTTCTTGGCAGCTAGCGAGCTTCTTGTCATTGGAAATGTTCAAATGTAGACAAGTTTACCATCTAGCCAGGATGTTGTCAGAGGCAATTCAAACATCAGAAGGGTGGTTGGACCAGGTGACTTTAATGATCTCTCCCAACCCCGAGAGTGTAGGAGTTTGTGAGTGAGACAAATATTTAACTTCATGAAAGCAAGCCACTGCACCTGTGATAACAAGTGAGGAATTGATTTCTGTCACACACACAGTGCAAAAAATAAAAATAAAAAAATAAAAAATCCTTGTAGGAGTGGAATAGCCTGAGCTCAGATGCCAGCAAAAGGCATGGGTGTGTGTGTATCTATGTGTGAGTGGATGTCTGAATGGGTGTCTATGCGGGAGTGTGTGTGTGTGTCAACGTATGTACGTGTGCCTGTAAGTATGTCTATAAGTGCACATGAAGGAGGGAGGTATGGAGGAGAAAAGTGCATGTTGGCTAAAATTACATTTCTGTGTATTGCAGTACAATTTTTTTCAATGTAATGAGAAGTCTAGAGTAGAAAGTCAAAGGAAGAACAGACTTCTATTTTCAAAGAAAAAGGGAAATGGTTATACTTCCAGAAAAAAAAGAAAAATAGAAGAAAGAAGAAACAACAACCAACCAAACAAGTGAACACTGCTATTTTTTCTTACGTCTTTCTCCTATCTTCTATATTTTGACTTTTTTTTTACTCAGCTGGGTAACTGCTTCAATTCTTTACCTTGTTTCAAAGAGGCAGCAGGTTCCGTTTGATAATGGAAATCAATTAGTAATAGCTGTCATTTATAGACATTGAACCAAGGATGTATGTCTATATGTGTGTATTTTTTTTCAACTCCATGAAAGAGGTATTATTAATCCCATTTTATAGGTGAGGGACTGGGGCAGAGAGAAGTTAGGCAACTTGCCCAAGGTCACACAGCTAGTAAATAGCAGAGTTAAAATTCAAACTCAGACAGCCAGGTTCCACAATCCAGCATGCTAACCCCTACTCAGCACTACCTGTTACCCAGCACAATGGTTATGTTAGGCTTCACAGTCCATAGTAGACCTGGCTTCAAATACATGCTCTGACATTTAAAAGTTGTGTGACTTTGGAAGAACCATTTCCTTGTTCAGAGCCTCAGTTTCCTCCTTTATAAAATGGCACTAAGCTGGGTGTGGTGGCTCCCCGCTGTAATCCCAGTTACATGGGTGGATGAGGTAGGAAGATCACTTGAGGCTAGGAGTTCGAGACCAGTCTGAGCAACACAGTGAGACCCCTGTCTCTAAAAATATATACAATAGCATTAGTGTCTTTTCCCAGGGTAGTTGTGAAGATGAAATGAGATCAATTTGGAGATTGAAACATAGGAAACACTTACTAAATCACAGCTGTGACTACATACTTGCTCCTAACTTAAATGCCATAGAAATTTGAGGCCAGAAGTTTTCTAAAGACAATCAAGCTATGCTATAAGACCAGGCCTCTTAGAAAAGTGGAAAGTATACCAGGAAAAATACCAGGATAGAAATTAAACCCTTTAAAGATGATAAGACCACTTGCTACTGAGGGGTCTTGTTATCCTCCACACAGATCCCTGCAAGCTCCGGTAGGATTGGGTAATCTTAGGTGATAAGGGAGATGTAAAGAATTACGTCTCCTGATAAACCACTTTGGTTTTGTTTGCCCATACTTTAAGGAGATATGGGTGACACAGATAAAGTACTGACAAAAGCCCCAGGTGGGCTTAAAATGCCTCCTCATGCCTGGGAGGGTTGGAGGCTGATGACATTCAGGGCTGACCGGCTACTGTGCTTGCTCCATGTTATCTCTGTGGCCGTGTGCTCAGCACCCTCAGGGGCCAGGTCAGGCAGGAGCACTTCAAAGAGAGTAGAGTGAGAGTTTGGCGGCTTGTTAGTCAGCCAGACTCTCTGAAGAGAGAAAGTGCCCTTGGGTCTCAAGAACGTTGTGTTATGTCATCATTGGAAGACACTCTACAGATAGGCGGGAGGAGCTGTGTGGAATGCAGGGTCAGGCAAGCCTTCAGCTGGCCAAGTCAGACTAGGTAGAGTGACTGTGGTCGTACTGTGGGAACACTGAGGAGAAGTGGTTGGTTCTGACTGGGTGAGATGGCGGAACAGGGCGGAATGAAGACTTCACAGGAATAATGGCAGCCTCTGAGCAGGTCCTTGAATGAAGAATGACTAGGATGTTGTTAGGCAGAGAAGAGATGATGAATTCTCCAGGCTGAGGGGACAGCCATCACCAGGGTGTGGTGGCATTAAACACCCAGGTCGGTGCGGTATATTCCACAGCAAGGAAGTGTATCATTTTACCAGATGTTTCCATCCACTTCCCTCCACCAACCTAATACAAGCAAAAACCAGCTCTTTCCCATGAACATATGCCATATTTAAAGACATGCAAATATAACAACTTGCTGAAGATTGAAAAGTATTTCTAAAAGCCATGTTGACTAGAGTGAGAGGAAACAAGAATGCCAGTGGGAATCTAAATTAGTACAACCTTTGGTAAAGCAATTTGCTACTATCTGGCAAAAAAAATTATCTGTGTGTAGCCTTTGACTTTGCATTTCCACAATGTATAACTCTATCCTACAGAGAAAAAATGTATATGAGGGTTTCACTCATTTATTAAGTAAATATTTCCTGCCTCCCCACACATGACAAAGCACTGGTGTCACTATTAGAAATACAATAATGAGGCCGGGCACGGTGGCTCACGCCTGTAATCCCAGCACTTTGGGAGGCCGAGGCGGGCGGATCACAAGGTCAGGAGATCGAGACCACGGTGAAACCCCGTCTCTACTAAAAATACAAAAAATTAGCCGGGCGCGGTTGTGGGCGCCTGTAGTCCCAGCTACTCGGGAGGCTGAGGCAGGAGAATGGCGTGAACCCGGGAGGCGGAGCTTGCAGTGAGCCGAGATCGCGCCACTGCACTCCAGCCTGGGCGACAGAGCGAGACTCCGTCTCAAAAAAAAAAAAAAAAAAAAAAGAAAAAAAGAAATACAATAATGAACAAGGCAGAAAAATCCCAGCCCTCATGAAACTTATATGAACAAATAAGCAAATCATGTTATTTAATTTCGGATATTGATAAGTGCTATGAAATAAGTTAGGAAGAAAAAGAATGACAGAGGGAGTTTCTCTCTGAGAAGGTGACATTTGAACAGGAACTGACTTGTGGGTAAAAGGGCCATGAGGAGATCTAGAGAGACAGTCTCTTAGGCAAAGGACATGTTTATTTTAACAATGGGGATGTATAATAGCAAAAGAAACCCACAAACAAAATATTGAAAATAATGTTTTTTGTTTTTTCAGACTATGTTAAATAAGTTTATGCATATGTGAAATGGAATACTATGCAATATAGTTTAAGAGAATAAGGTGTTCTAATGTACTAATAATAGCATATTTTCCAAGTTACATTTAAATTATCTTTTGAAAAAGTTCTGGTTTTAAATATAGCATGATACCATTTGTGTCCTTCTAGAATTCCCCCCCCCCCTTTTTTTTTTTTTTTTTGTTGTTGTTGTTTTGAGACGGAGTTTCACTCTTGTTGCCCAGGCTGGAGTGCAATGGCACAATCTTGGCTCACTGCAACCTCCGCCTCCCGGGTTCAAGCAATTCTCCTGCCTCAGCCTCCCAAGTAGCTGGGATTACAGGCATGTGCCGCTCCACTCAGCTACTTTTGTATTTTTAAGAGACATGGGTTTCTTTTATTTATTTATTTATTTATTTTGAGACGAAGTCTCACACTGTCACCCGAGCTACTATGCAGTGCAGTGATCATGGCTCGCTGCAGCCTCCACCTTCCAGGTTCAAGCGATTCTCCTGCCTCAGCCTCCTGAGTGGCTGAGACTACAGGTGTGCGACACCACACCTGGCTAATTTTTTTTTTGTATTTTTAGTAGAGATGGGGCTTCACTATGTTAGCCAGGCTGGTCTCGAACTCCTGACCTCGTGATCCACCCACCTCAGCCTCCCAAAGTGCTGGGATTACAGGCGTGAGCCACCACACCTGGCCCAGACACGGGGTTTCTCCATGTTGGTCAGGCTGGTCTCAAACTCCCGACCTCAGGTGATCCGCCCCCCTCTGCCTCCCAAATGCTGGGATTACAGGCGTGAATCTTATAGAATTATTGATCTTTCTGGTAAACCACTGAACATAGTTTTTGAGTTGTCAAAGTGGATCCAAAGCTATTCTTATGTCCAGAGCTGGCTTCTTGGTGTCACATAGGACCCCATACTGAGTTTAACACTCTGTTGTCACCATTGAAAGAGTGAATTGAAAAGAATTGCACCATATTGAAATTCTTAATAATTTGTGAACCTGAGGCCCCACATGTGCATTTTGCACTGGGCCTCACAAATTATTTGGCTGGTGTTGCATAGGGCACTGCACCATTTTTGGAGATGTGAGGCTTGTAACACTGATTATCTGTCCCAATAGCAGGTGTAAATTGCTGAAATCAGAGTGAAATTGGCATCAAGAGTCACTGGAAAAATTGGCCGGGCGTGGTGGCTCACGTCTGTCATCCCAGCACTTTGGGAGGCTGAGGCAGGTGGATCACGAGGTCAGGAGTTCAAGAACAGCCTGGCCAAGATGGTGAAACCCCATGTCTAATAAAAGCTACAAAAAAAAAAAAAAAAAATTAGCCAGGCATGGTGGCAGGTTCCTATAATCCCAGCTACTCAGGAGGCTGAGGCAGGAGAATCACTTGAACTCGGGTGGTAGAGGTTGTGGTGAGCCGAGATTACGCCACTGCACTCCAGCCTGGACGACAGAGTGAGACTCCGTCTCAAAAAAAAAGAAAAAAAAAAAAGAGTCACTGGAAGATTAACAGACAGCTGTGCTCTACCTAAGCAATACTGCTCCTCCCCTCTGCTTGAGAGTTTTAATAAAGAATAGTGGGCTCAGGTGTGATATCTTCTAATTTTTCAAAACAAAAAAACTGGAAATCCAATTTTTTTATGTGAAACTCCAAACTTGGAAATGTTATCAACCAATTAACAGGTAAAATCTAAATAGAATATGTCCATACACCAAATTTGGTTTCTAGGTTTCATCCTGTTTTCTTTTCCTCAAAATGTCAGGGGGATTTGCAATCCAGGGTTTGCATTTTTACATGTTAGCTAGACACAGAGCTTTCCCCCACACAAAAGGTGTTCGAATGAGTTAGCAAAAACAAGGGCAGTGGCTGCAGTTCACATCGGAGCATGTCTAGTTGTTTTGAAGGTTCAAAGATGATGGGGTGACTGCAATCTTACTTGAAATTCAATATCTTTCCCTTACTAATTATGTTATTTGCCTTTGTTTTGAATGTTTTAGCATTATTGTTATAGGAGAACCTGGAGAATTTTATAACTGCTTCATAGTTTCAGAATATTTTTCAATTGTGATGTGAAAACCAAACAAACAAAAAAATTCTGGTGTGTGTTTGCAAGTTATGTCTTTGAGCAATGCCATTAGAGAATTTAACAAAATGAGAACCAGCCCTTGGACAGAATGCACTTTTCAGCTCCAAACACTGGAAAAGTCTTTTAGGATCAGAGGGCTTGAAAAGAAGATGAAAGTGATGTTAAAATTAAGAACAATGTAGTACAAATAATTTAGTCTTCAATTTCTGGGATTTTAATGAGTTGTCCTTTAGAGTCATACATTTAAATAGCCTTTTTTTTTTTTTTTTTTTTTGAGATGGAGTCTCGCTCTGTCGCTAGGCTGGAGTGCAGTGGCCCAATCTCAGCTCACTGCAACCTCCGCCTCCCGGGTCCAAATGATTCTCCTGCCTCAGCCTCCTGAGTAGCTGGGACTACAGGCGCACACCACCACGCCCAGCTAATTTTTTGTATTTTTAGTAGAGATGGGGTTTCACTGTGTTGGCCAATATGGTCTCTATCTCTTCCCCTCGTGATCCACCTGCCTCGGCCTCCCAAAGTGCTGGGATTACAGGCTTGAGCCATCGTGCCCGGCCTAAATAGCCTCTTAATGGAACCCCCCACACTCCCAACCCAAATCTCTGAATTTTCTGTTTCAAATCAGGAATATCCTGGATTTTAGATCATTTTAATATTTATTTGGTGTAAGAAAGATTTAGTATCTTACAAAAAAAAAAATGAAGACAATACTTTCAAAGGCCAAGGAGATGCTCTCAGTCTGTAAACTGTTTCCACTCAGTGGCAGGTTATCCACAGGTTCTTGGTGCATTCCCCATGCCTCTTTCCAACTTCATCACCTTTATGGGGGCTCATGAAAATGGCAATGGCCCCAGTGGTTGGCAATATATTTTTATGGTATCCATGAGAGAAGCCCCCTACCCGTCACTACCCAGTCAGCAAGTCCTCAGTGGTCGCTATAAAACTTAACTCTTTACAACCAGCTGTTCAGGTTAATCAGTTTCCAATGATTATAAGAATATCAGGCAATCTAACTACTGGTGGTAAGAGGATTAAGAAAACCAACTAAGGAAATTAACTGGAGGATTGTTGAGTTTTCCTTTCCATTGAGAGAGAAAACATTAAGGGGTGGGGGCATTCTCTTCATTAGCTCCCATATTATTAGGCATGTGGCCTGTCTCATGGCTGGGAACAAGCTCCGTGAAACAGCCATATTGCCTTTGTGTCACAAACCAAGATTTTCCCAGATGCTTTAAATATATGAAAGAATCTTGCTTTCCTCCCATTTTCTAGGGTTACGTTTTACTGTTTGCTATAAAAGTAAGTGGTTAGCAGATCCATTTCTCTGCCTCCAGATCTGCTGATACCTTTCGTTTTATGCAAGCCAGTTGCTTGAGAGTTACCCACCATACCTCATATATTTGTGGTCACCAATGGCACAAGACTGCAATGATTTGATTGCAATAAACAACTTCTTGAACTTGTTACCAGCATTATATTAAGGCTCGGAGTTGTTAGACAAGAATGTGTACTTTCATATTTTCCTTCTATGCCTACAAACAGAAATAATCATTTTAGAGGCAACACCATTATCTTGATTTTCCAGAACAAAATAACTTTGCATGCAAAAAAGCCAAACAACTGAATGCAACACAAACGTAACTTTCCTGAAGCAATCACGGCTCTTTACACATTTGTTATTCTGTTTGACATACACAATAAATCGTAATAGTTACCAAATTACTGTTCGGTTTCAAATGATGTGCACACATCTATAATCTTAGTTAGCTGCTTGCTGGCCTGCATCAGGAATGCCATTGCATCCTCCAGGGTAATACTATATCAATGACTTTTCCAAATAAATCTAGTTGCTGGTTTATATTAATGAACTGTCATAGTTTCTATTGTTTTCCCATGGCCTTGCAGCTGTATTCCTTCACAGGTGCTTGGCAAATTAAAATGATGCTGGTTTGGGGTTTCAGCTTGATACAAAATCACTCCTTCAGCAGATTGTTAGGAAGTTATTCATGCACGACACACATCTTCACTCCAGACATTCAGCTTCTCTGCTTATCCAATACTCATGCCTTATTGACACTTTGCATTTCTGTTCTCCTCACCAAAGAAGTACAAAGAGAGATTGTCTTTCTTGCTTAGAACATCTCTATTAAAGAATCACCAGCATTGGAAGCGTTTTTTTTTTTTTTTTTTTTTTTTTTCAGGGAAATGTGTTCTTTTCAGTTGATCCTAACACTGTGTTCACAAATCACAAACATTTATTACTGATGTTTACAGATTATTTATCTTTTGGGGTTGTTTTTGTTAACATCTATTACCCAAGGGATCAACAGACAGACAGAAAATTATTATATACTAACTATCCAAAACCACATTAAATGCTCCCTTTTGGATCTATAGTAACATTTGTTTAAAAATATTTTGCTCATGACTAACTTCTACCAGTGAAAATGAGAATGTTTAACATGCAAGTGCCTACTCAATCAAATTATCCATGCTTCAGTTTAGACGGTGCTTTCTCCCTGCACTGCAGCTCCCTGCACCGCAATTTCCCTTCATCACCCTGAATTCCTCTCTTGACCACTTGGAGGCTGTTATCACAGCACCTTCTCTCTGACCGCTGGGGTGTCCTAGGCTACCCCTCCAAGAGCCAGCACACTAACAGTTCTTTTGGGTGCTCCAGTTCATCATTTCCACAAGTCCACACACCTTCCTTTTAGGTGTGTTCCAAGTTTTGGGGATTTTGGGTTTTTATTTTGTTTTTAATATTCATCTTTATCCTTAATGCAAGGTCTGCTGCCAAATAGCTTAGCTGTATACTCAAAATTACCTATGCATCTTAATCTATGAATTCTGTTTTTATATTTGCCATTTATTACAATAGGGATGCAAATGCCAGTCCCTTTGGTATAAAGCTAAGACTTTTCTTCCAATCTCCCTCATAAACCCAAATGGCATAAAATGCTGACTGTCTACTCAATATCTCATATCCATTGCTTGTCTTCCAGCTTAAAGAGATGGAGAGAACAACACTTCCCAGCCTCCTCACACATGTGATGGTCACGGTGTTATAAATGGAAATGAGTACATGCAAGCCTTCCCCTGGCTTTTTGTGTGACGGGCATGAGGCTACAAATAGAGGTCCGTATACTAGATGCCTAAATATTTAAAGATTACAAATTGAGCTCCCATGCTGTTGAATAGAATAGCTTCTATACCACTGCTGTGGCTAGTATACCTTCATAATATCTGGAAGGCCTGGAATACTCACCTCTTTCAAGTTCCAAATCATGTGGCTTTTAGGTCCAGTGGCCTGGTTTCTTTCTCTTTCTACCCTCAACTCCAATCCATACAGCAAGGGGACTCAAGAACATGCACGAGGACATTCTAAAGTCCAAGTTTCACCCACTTCTGCCCACCTACCTCCCAAGTTCAATCTCCTCTTAGCCTGTGGGTGTGCATACCACTGGCACATTCTGCTCTTAGGAGGATAGACCCATGAAAGGGGCCCACATAGACCTACAAGTGGGCTAAAATTCCAGAGTGCCCACAGCATTGATTAGAAGAAGTGGATAAACTCTTGGTGGGCATTTTTCTTTAGTCTATTGGCCTCAATGCAGAGGGCACAGCCAGAGGAGGGCCAGGGCAGGTCCTGGAAAGCCCAAGTCCAAGGCCAATTCCAGTAATTGGGTCCTCTCAGAAAGTTCTTTAAAGGGAGTTAACTCAGCTGGGCAGCTCCTTTTGCCCTTTTACTTTACTTCCTTGTTTATACATGAGACCTCAAATACAATGGCTGGAACTATGACAGCCATTTTTCAGCATGAGGATAAAGGCCTTTCTTTAAGTCTACAGTCAAAGATCTAGAATGAGCCAAGATTTCTGCTGACCATCCCAGCTGTAGGCTGCTTATCTTTGGATTTCTTCTTAAATGAAAGAAAAAATGTCATTTCTTGTCTTTGCCATTATTTTTTAGCCCACGTTATAGCCAAACACAGCATCTCATTGACACAGATGTGTACAAGTTGAAAGGTAGATATTGATCACCTTCATTATTGTTAATCTGAGGAGTGCCTCAATACATAAAACATACAGATGCTAGAAGAGCTTAACAAATGTATTTTGAATAAAATGGACAGAAAGATGGGAGCAGAGGAAGGGAGCATTATCAGCAGAGAAAATGGAATGAACAGTGGTCTGGATGTGGGCAAGGCATATACGGAAAATGGGGAGTAGAATAATTGGATTCCTAATGGGAAAGATTACTGAGATCTGAGTTAAGATGGTTAGGTTGGGACCCACATGGAAAGGTGAAAGGAACCCAGGTTAACCTATCATTCCCACTCACCTGCACCGGGTCTGCTATGTAAGCATTCAGTTAAACGACACCTCTTTGAAGACTTCCTTCCCAGAGAATATTGACTGTACACAAGAAGACACACACACTATCACCCATATTCACTCACACTTACAAAGTATGTTGTAAAATTTCATCATTGCACATAGGACAGCAATTGTTTACCCATTTGTTTGCTCACTCCTTTGTAAAGTCCTTGGGCATCAGGACTGTCTTACTGCTTTTGTACTCTCAATGCCTAGTCTGCAGTTTGGCACATAGTAGGTATTCAATAAACCTTAGGATAATTAATTATGACAATGGGATATTACTGGGAGGAAATAATAATGTCTTCAAATGGATATTTGAAGACATTTATTTGATTAACCTGCTACTGCTAAGCTGGAGGTCTTAGAAGAAAGAAAACCTAGGCCGGGTGTGGTGGCTCATGCCTGTAATCCCAGCACTTTGGGAGGCTGAGGCAGGCAGATCATGAGGTCAGGAGATCGAAACTAGCCTGGCCAACATGGCGAAACCCCGTCTCTACTAAAAATAGAAAAAATTAACCAGGCGTGGTGGCAGGCACCTGTAATCCCAGCTACTCGGGAGTCTGAGACAGGAGAATCACTTGAATCCAGGAGATGGAGATTACAGTGAGCTGAGATCATGCCACTGAACTCCAGCCTGGGTGAGAGTGAGACTTTGCTCATATTGAAAAAAAAAAAAAAAAAAAAGGAAGGAAGGAAGGAAGAAGAAAGGAAGGAAGGAAGGAAGGAAGGAAGGAAGGAAGGAAGGAAGGAAGGAAGGAAGGAAGGAGAAAGAAAGAAAGAAAGAAAGAAAGAAAGAAAGAAAGAAAGAAAGAAAGAAAGAAAGAAAGAAAGAAAGAAAGAAAGAAGAGAGAGAAAAAACTAAATGAGGCTATTTCAACAGTTCAGGTTTAAAGAAATTCCTGGTACTGAATGAAGAACACCAGGAATAGAAAGTGAGTGGTAGATGCAATGACTATTGCAAATAAAATTAAGAAAGCAGAAATGAGATTAAATTCAAACTGCAAGGAGTAGAATTTCCAGATGACAGGGAGATTTTGAGATTGAGTGACTATAAGAATGATGGTACTAGAGTGAAAAATATGAAAATCAAGCAGAGAAACTTGTTTCAATGAAAAAATCAAATAAGTGCTGGTTTAATCTTGCTAAGACTGAGTAGTCAGTGAGACATTAAAGTAATAATGTTTAATAAGAAACTAGAAATGTAAGAAAACTTTAGAGTACTTTCTACTTTTTAATACTGGTGAATGTTCATTCAATTCCCTTGCTGTGCTTTTCTTTATTTAATTTAATATTCAAAATTTTAAATGTAATTTTCTCCATTTCACAGATGAGGAGACTGAAGCACATTGAGATTTAGTCAATTGCCCAAGGACATAGAGCTGGTAAGTGTCAGAGTCTGGGTTCAAACCCTGGCAGCCCAGGTAAATCACCATCTCAACCAGCTTCAGGCTGTGGGGCTTTCTTGGTCTGCCCATTCTGGGTCCCAGAATCATGCTTGCAATTCTCAAAGGAGTCCACTCATTCTGTGCCTTCATACTTAGAAGTAAATTTCCCCAAAATGATTTTCAAATGTAGAATACCAGTTCTACGTGGCAACATGTATTCCCCAAAAGTAGGGGGAGGAGAGGAAACACAGAGGATTTTTAGGGCAGTGAAACTATTGTGGATGATACAAACAATGGTAGATAACTGTCATTATACATTCGCCCAAACCCATAGAATGTACAACACCAAGAGCGAACCCTAATGTAAACTGTGGACTCTGGGTGATAATGATGTGTCAATGTGGGTTCATCCAATGTAATAAAATCACCACTCTGGTAGGGGGTGTTGAAAATGCGGGAGACTGTGCATGTGTGGGGCTGGCATTTATCTGGGTACTTTCTATACGTTCCTCTCAATTTTGCTGTGAACCTAAAATTTCTCTTTAAAATAAATAGTCTTTTTTTTTTTTAAAGGGGAAGTTGTATTCAATTAGGCAGAATTCAGTTTTGCAGGACTTCTCAGAGCCTGTAACATGCTAATAAACATTATGAGGCAGAGTACAGCGTCTTCCCAGACTTCTTGGCCAAAGAATATATTATTTTTCTCTGGGATGTCAAAGGCCTGGTGCTCCATGGGACCCCCTTTGGAAGTTGCTCAGCTCAGTACTTCATGAAAGCAACAAAAATTTTGTTGCAGAGGTCTGACCCCACATTATCAAGTAAAATAAAAATACACTTTACTTTAGAATCATAGTTTCCAGTCTTGACTGAATCACCTGGAGACTTTAAAAAATAGATTAATGGCCAGATCACACTCTCAGATGTTTGGATTCTATGGTTCTAAGCTAAGGCCCAGGAATCAAAGATTCTTGATGGTTTCTAAAGTATAGCCAAGTTTGAGAAGATTATTCCTGCTCTAAAATAATCTTAAGCATAATTATCATTTTTATTTTTTATTTTTTGTAGAGATGGGGTCTTGCTCTGTTGACCAGGCTGGTCTCAAACTCCTGGCCACAAGTGGTCTTGTCACTTTGGCTTCCCCAAGTGCTGGAATTACAGGCATGAGCCACCATGCCTGGCCCTTAAGCATAATTATATACAGAAAACTACACATGACCCAGATTGGGTTTTAATTTCCTGTTGTTAAGGAATTATCAGTAACCACTAGAGAATCATCACCATTCTGATCAAGGCCTGGATTTCTCTTCTGTTTCATCCAGAATCCCCGAGGTGCCCACTTCCTTTTTTGTCATGCACTGGTCCATGCTGGGATGCTGTTCCTGCCTATCAGATTCCTTATTACACTGTTTTACATCCCATTGCATTTTCTACTGATTCCAATGCTCAATAATGACACAAGTAAGGTCTTTATCAACAGCATTAGAACAGTTGGCTTCTTACAATGCGTATTGTGCTAAAAGTCTGACATCAGTTGTTTATACCTCTACTTATACGATACCGCTGCTCTGTTACCTCTCTCGCACGCTCTCTCCCCGTCTCTCCCTCCCTCCCTGTCTCTCTCTCCCTCCCCTTGACTCTCTCATTGGAGCCTTTATTGACATTGCTAGTTGCCTCTGTGCTCTGCCCCCATGTAATGCGTTCTGCCTGCTCCAGAAGAGATAAGATGGTTGTCTTATATTTTGTTTTCATTTTTGGCAAGGAAAGTGGCTTTCAAACTTAATGTGAGGTGGAAATGGATTCTTCATTTTAGGGGAAAAAAAATCAACCCTAGGATATATCCTGCATGTGTCTATTAAACATTCTTTTTAACTTTAGCAGCTGGGCCGTTCACTCTCTCAATATTTCACAACCATTTCCATGCAGATGACTTTATAGTCTGGGATGGTTGCCTCCATCCTTCCTTAGCCTTATCTCATATGATCAGCACTGCAAAAAGCACAAGTTTCTGGCCCCAGAGGCAGGTGAATCTCTACACTAAGAGATTCAGAATCATTAAAAGCTCAGCCATAATTTCACCCTGAGTCATATCAGAGACACAAAGTGATGCCTGCAGAAGCCTGGAGACAGCCAAAAGTTAGGAAGTGTCAACAAGGAAAAGAGTAGAAGACTGGATAAAATTGTGAAGGAAGTGGGGAAAGATAGGAAGCAGAAGGAAAGGGAGAAAATAAAGGAGAAAGGGAAGAGAAGGGGAGGGGAAGGTAAGAGGAGAGGGGAAGGGAGGAGGGAAGGGGAGGAGAGAAACAAGACAGGAATTACAGGATACCATCTACTATGGCCTCAGGTGCCATTTAGCTTCATACTTTGACTAACTCTTCCCTAGACACCAGACAGATCATATCAACACAACTAACCCCTGTTCTTCTTCATAAGATTATGATCAATAACAGCTTTATGAATTGTAGTGATATGTAGTTAAGTGAAAACAATCAGTAATTGACTCAAATTTAGAGAATAGTCACCTAGTCAACCAAATATTTGGGGAAAAAACAAAGCTCAAACTTTAATTCTAATAAAACAGTATTTCATGGACTTATTAAAATGATTTTGAGGTTACCAGTGCACAAGTATGGCCTGCCTTTTTTAATTAGTCAAATAGAAAAATATCTGCTATCCACAGTGTCTTTTATGATTTGAATTAAACCTTTCCCATGGAGTTGATTGCTGAGGATCTTTCATCAAGCTTCTTGTTAATATTCCTTGTAATATTCCCACCTGTTCTGATGTCAGTCTGGCTCATCCATCACCCCTGAGGAGTTATTGTCGCATCCAGGGCCACCAACTCATTCTGCATCGCAAATAACGCTCTGATGCAGCCAGAGATTTATGACCCATCTCTGATTCTATCATCTCAGGCCAGGCTGGTCTAGGCTTTTGACTAGACACCTCGATAGTGTAATTGTGTTAAAAATTTCCCTCCACTGCTGGCAGAGTCTAACTTCTAACAATAGAGGAGACGCTTAGATTCCATAAGATCCGGAACAGGCTGACCTACTGTGGATCCCCTTAATCAACATGTCCCAAACTAACATGGGACACATTTTATGCACAAGTGGAATGTGCACGTCTGTGCGTGCACTCGCTCTCTCTCTGTTTCCTCTTCTCTCACTCCAGTTATTGAAATAAATTATTTATTTTCCTTACTTCTTTCACATTACCTGAATTCTCAGCTAGTCTGAATTCTTTCTTTCATTATTTACTATTTCAAAATCTACTAAGTAGCTTATATCACTAAGAATGTTCATTCCAAAATGCTGGTGATGCATTCAGGATCAGCTCCTTTAAAATTAGCCCACATAATTAATGCAATATTTCTGAAAGTAAGGCTTGGCTTCCTTCAAAAATGCTGTGAATTCTTAATATGTTCTCAAGAACAGGAAATGGGCCGCTCTTTTGACAAGGTCATCACATGGCTTTATTTATTTATTTATTTATTTAAGACATAGTTTCGCTCTTGTTGCCAAGGCTGCAGTGCAATGGCACAATCTTGGCTCACTGCAACCTCTGCCTCCCGGGTTCAATAAATTCTCCTGCCTCAGCCTCCCAAGTAGCTGCAATTACAGCCATGTGCCACCACGCATTGCTAATTTTGTATTTTTTTTTAGTAGAGACAGGGTTTCTCCATGTTGGTCAGGCTGGTCTTGAACTCCTGACCTCAGGTGATCTGCCTACCTTGGCCTCCCAAAGTGCTGGGATTACAGGTGTGCACCACCGCTCCCGGCCATAACATGGCTTTTTAGTGTTCTCTATTTGATGTGTAGGTAGGAGGGATGGAAGATTCAATAAATAATAAATAAATCAATCACAGAAATAGATACTGAACCCACTTACATTCTGGGTTTTAACTCAGTTCAGCAGTCATTTCTTCACGAAGCCATGCAATACTTTATCTGCTTTTCATGTAACCCATGCCCTTTGTGTCTGAGCAGGCAAGGTGAGAGATTCCCTGAATACATGGGCCCTCTGTACATTTTATTTTGATGCTTCTCAAGGAAAGGGTTCCATTGGGGTGGATGTTCTGCTGGTTGTTGATTCAGTCTCAGCTTCCTCAGTGACAGCCTGTCTCAACACTGTCAATACCTCTTCAGTGTTGACAATAAGCAGGCATGATGGCAGGCTGTTCTTGTCTGCTCACTTAATGACTTCACTGATGACATGCAGGTGTGCACTGATGTTGTACCTCGTCTTGAAGTTTTCATGGTGGTTGGAGGGCTGGCTCCATTAACTTCTAGTCTTGTGAGAATAAAGAAAACTGTTCTGGGCGCTCGCCAGCTCGAGATGAGCAATGTACGAATCCCCGACTCATAATTTTCAATACAGTATTAAGGATAGATTAGGTCACTTCATCTAATAGACTGAAATGCATCCGGACCATGCTTTTAGTTACAAGCACTTGAAGAAGTTAGTCTACCCTTCCCACTTAACAGCTGTAACATTGTTCAGCCTTTAAATGCAAGGACTCTAAGCATAGTTCCAAACATTCAATAACAAATTTGCTTCACTCATTTTGTGAAGTTTCACTTGTCCTTTCGGCACATAAGAGACAATAAAGCTTGGTGTTTATGCACATGAACTGTGGAACCAAACAGTCCTGATTTGAATGCCAGCATTGGTCAACATCTCTGTGACTCACTTTCCCCACATGTGCCTTTGAACAAAACAATAGTACCTCCTTTCTACGGTTACAATTAAAATCAAACAAGGCCTGGCATATAGTACGTGCTCAATAATGGTGAGCTGTTATTAATGGAACTGAAAGCAAAAAGGAGGTGAAATGATTTTTCTTAGGACTAGAGAAGGGGCCTAAGACAGGCCTGGGAATCCAAAGCTGGTCTTGAGATCACCTTTCCACAGCTGCATCCAACAGATAAAATCCCCCAGACAGTGCAGGCTATCAGTGGTGATTGAGTGATTGATTCCTTTATATCTGTTTGCTTGTTTACTCTGCCGCTCACTACTTTTAAGAACACTTTTTCCCTGAAGTTGTTTGTTCTTTTCCCTAATTGTCATCTTGGGTGTCTAGTGCTGACACGGCTGCTAAAGCTCGTGCAGAATCTGTGTCTGTCAACACCGGGCTTGACTTTGCCTCTAATGCGGTTAGTTACCAGTTGCTCCGGGATGGAAGGTGATGAAGGGACACTTGTGAATATGTTAATTTGCTCAGTTTCCTAATGGAGCCTACAGGAATGTGGACATTGATACAGGACTAGACTTGACCTAGCCAATCATCACATATGTACTGGACATCAATTACATACAGAAAGATAGAATGGGGGAGAGCAGAGGATGACTAAAGAGAGGAAATAGGCATTATTTATTCAGGGCCTTAGGTGCACTAGGCATAGCGCTAGGCACTTCAGATGAATCCCCATCCTATTTGATAGATGAAGAAGTAGAATCTCAGAAGGTTGTGCTAGAAACAGCTACACCTAAGAAGGCTGACTCCAGAGTTGACCAAGAACAACGTTATGGATGGAAGTGATTGATACATAAATGAAAGAAATTTACATCACTGTGTCCTTGTATTAATCCATTTTCATGCTGATGATAAAGACATATTTGAGACTGGGTAATTTATAAAGAAAAAGAGGTTTAATGGACTCAGTTCCACGTGGCTGCGGAGGCCTCATAATCATGGCAGAAGATGAAGGCACATCTTACATGGCAGCAGGCAACAGAGAATGAGGGCCCAGCGAAAGGGGAAACCCCTTATAAAACCACCAGATCTCATGAGACTTATTCACTACCATGAGAACAGTATGGGGGAACCACTCCCATGATTCAATTATCTCCCACTGAGTCCCTCAACAACACATGGGAATTAGGGGAGCTACAATTCAAAATGAGATTTGGTTTGGAACATGGCCAAACCTTATCAGTCCTTAAGAGATAACAAGACCTATTCTTATTCCCACTCCATGAGTATCCTGTCCCTTCTTGTTATATTTAATTCCTTCACTTGTACCCTGGATTTCGTCCTCTCTAGGATCATGAGATCCTATTTCTCCCAGTACCAGGCCACCTCACCCTGACCTAGTCCCACTCTAGTTGTTCTATTTCTGCACATCATTGTTTGCAAGTTCTGCTAACCCTCTTCCACCCTGATGGAGTGCACTCACATGTAACTCTGAAGGGCATGCATGAAAAGCAAGGGCAAGTGCATCAGGAGAGTCAATATAAGACAGTGGTCAAGAGCCTGGGCCATGTATCCAGCTTTCCAGAGGTAGCATCTTGTCTTTACTGTCTACAAGCCCTGCATCAGTTTTCTCATCTGTAAAAAGATGGGAATAGTTGCATATATGTCATTAACTTGTAAGAATTATAAAATTTAATCATATTAAAAATAATTTAATAATTTAATTATGATGCCTAGAACATTGCCCATGATAGCACTTATGCGTAGTAAACACCAACTATTCTCTGTACAGGCTAAGGCTCTACTTTGTGTACCGGCATCACTTCATCGCCTTCCTGCTTCTGACCCTCCAACATATTTTGAAATTGCCAGTAAATTCTCTGAGCTTATCAAGTTCACCTTTGACTTCCATCTAATTTTCCACATTATACGCAGCCCCAATTCCAGCAGCAAACACAGATCTGAGTATTTTTTTAATGGCCTCTGCCCCCAAATCAATCGACTGAAGTAGGGGTTTGATGTATGGCCCCTCACCCCATTATGGGAAACTCTGAAGGGTCTTCCCGTCCTCCAGACTCTCCATAAGATTGGCTGAAGCCTACACTGAGACTGCATCATAACCCAACTACTCCTTCCAAATCTTTCCCTACTCCTCCTTACCTTTCCTCCCCTAAGTGTTGATCCCAAAACAGTGGCTAATACATTCCTGCATACCAGCCTTCATGTCAATGTCTGCTTCCTGGGGAAACCAACCTGTAACACCCACACCAGCTCACACAGTCGTGCTTGGTGAAATGGGGCCCCACAGCTAATGAAGGTGACGCCCAATTTCCCAAACAGAAGGGTTATCATTGACCTAAACAGTATCTGTATTTGTTTCTTGGGTGAGGACTCATAGGAACTCTGTATTTGATCAGATTGAGACCAACTGTAAAAGTCTGACTGTGGACCATTGCAGGTATGTCGGCCTCCTCACCTTGCCCATTGTGCTATTAGCAGTCCTGGAGGGAGAAGTCCTAGACTATCCAAGTGGCCCAGATGTCACTAGTGTTCCCAGGACTCATCAGAAATGATAATCTCCAATTTCTCAGCCATAAGTGACCCAATAGCCAATCTCCTCAAGAAGGAAAGGAATTTGCTGATTCTTGGCCATCATTGCATCATTTCAGCAGTTGAAAATTATCCTCTCTCATGCCTCAATCAACTTCAACCAACTCAGCTCAAAGCTACTACTAAAACCAAAGCAAGCAGGTTACTGGTGGGTAACTGCCAACATGAGAAGTAACACACCATGGGCTAAAATTACAGGAGAACTGGCCTGCTTTGTCAGTGGGTACAGTTGCTGCTTTTTATAGAACTGAAGCTATAATTCAAAAATCCAATGGATCTTTCCCCTGACTCGTGTATCAGGGCCTACTGTGGTTGGGCTACATTCTGTTGAAATCTGTAGTGAAAGCCTGGTGATTGTTGGGGGTGACATCCTCACTCAATTGGTCTCCTTCCAATCACAGTGCCCTCACGAAAAGAGGAGAAGGTAAAAGACATGGGCCTTTCTGGAGAATATTGCACAGCTGTTTAGAAAAATCTGCTCTTGGGACCTTCCCAGAAAAGTCCTTAAGGAAAATCACAATGGGAGTGAGGTCATATGCTCATGGCATTACCTTGCCTATTATTATGTATTATTGTTTGCTATTGTCTTGTTGTTCCAACTAAAAGAAACAGCTTGTTCTCTAAGATGTTGTGTTTTCTTTTTGATGACCTGAGTCATCTAACTCCCACAGTCCTATGGGAGTGGAGATAAGGGTTTGTGGTTTTAGGATGTTGTTTATTTTAGATAGGGGAGAGAGCATAGAGGGCGAGTAATACTTTTGAAAAAAAATTTGGGTCTGGATGAATAAGATCAGTCTCTCCAGCTCTGTGTCTGACGCCTCTCCTTTTTTATACCTAAAGATATCCAGCACCAAACAAATCCTCAGCAATTCTACTAAACTTCCAATCATTAAAATAGCATGTGCAGTGAAAGAAAAGCATACACGTTCTCATTGCATATGCTTTTTGTCCAAGAGCAACAGAAAAGCATCTGTGTGTGTTTCATAGGAAAGAAAACACCTAGAAACTGTAGGGAAATTCTGGTGATTTTTTTATAAATTCCCCAAACAAGGTTTTTCATATATAGATATGACTGGATGTGTATCATCTCTCTGTCAGCTGGCTGCAAGTGTAACTATTCATATTTTTGCACTACCAGCCAGTCAAAATTGCCTTGGATTCAAAACCAAGCTCTCAGTTTGTATATTACAACATGCACTATCGGTACACAAGGATACTACTTGTCCTTATCAAGTCATAAACGGAAAGTCACCTCATCATTGGTGGCCTGATCACCACTGGTGGGTGTGTTTGACATTGCTCTCTGTTACCACGTGGCAATCTTCCTTGATGATTCCCTTACTCCACAGGAAAATAACCCGGAGGGGAAGGGAAAAGATAAGAACTGTGGATAAGGTTGCCTTTCTTAAAGAAAGGGCCAAACTGACAGCCAGCATGTCTTAATATCACATATTGCATAAATCAAATGAAGCACAGAAATGCAAAAGAAATTTTACAATTTTTAAACACAAAGTTCAGATGTAAGGCTTTGCATCTTTATGGCAGAAAGGAGTCTGCAGTATGTGATCATCAAAATCATTTGTTACGTCAAAGGGAAAATTGTGTATGCTTATATTTTATAGCTATTACAAAGATAATATTTGAAATTATACTTAGATCTTATTTTAAGAAAAACTGATTATGAAAAAGCAGTTTTCATATAAGATGAATTTGATGGGTAAAAATCCACTTAACAAAATGGTCTTTTGTGTTTTCAATTTACCATGGGATTTTTCCTAATAAGAAAATAGAAATAAAAATTTTGACTAACAAAAATGGAATTTGTGAAATGCGGCATAGCACAGTGGTTAGGGGCACAGCCAATGAGCCAGATTGCCAGGGTTCGAGTCCCGTACTTGGCCGTGTGACCTTGGGTAAGTTCCTTAACCTCTTTGTTTCTCAGTTTCTCTGTCTTAAAATACAGTGTAATAATACCCAACTCATGAAATTGTTAGAAGGATTAAATAACCAAATATTTGTAAGGCCCTTAAAACAATGAGAAGTGTCAAATAAGTGTTTGTTCAGTGAATAATGAAGTTTTCAATAATGTACATGTTCCAGAAATTAAGGCAAACTTGTATATTACATCTGACTGTCTGCATGTTAAGATGTCAATACAGGGGCATATTGTATTTTTTAAAATTCCTAGATCTGCCCACATATTTGATTTTTTAAAAGATATCCCAAGGACAGTAATCAGTCTTATGCAATTTTTTTACTGTACCATAAGATAATTTTTATTATAATTATAAATAATGATAGGCAATGCCCTTATAAATATTTATATTGAAGCGTTGAACATGTTTTTCTATGACCCAAAATGGTGCTTACTTTAACTATAATTAAGTGTTAAATTTATGTATTTTGTTTGCAGACCCTGCCTCATTCTCCTCTCCAACCTCTTTGCCCTCCACCCCTTTTCCATCATTTCCTGAAAAATAAAGTGGGGAGGTAGAGGCAGAGAAAGAAAAGGTAAAAAATAAAGAAGAAAATCAAACCAGCATTTTTCAGTAAATTGGGACTAGAATTACATGATCTGAATAATACAATTTAAAAACATATATATACACACATATACATACATATCCTTATGTATATTTAAACATATAAATATGTGTACATTATTTTAATAATTTATATTAAATATATCATATATGTCTGTAAACTTGCTATCTACACTGCATATCCCATAGCTCATATGTTTAAGAGTAAATCCTCCAGTGGTTCAAAGAGACACGAAAGGAATACGAACTGCCAGTCTGAACCTGGGATGTTGAAGATGAAGAACACTCCAGGATTTAGGGGAAGCATGACAGTGGAATGTGAATTGTTTGCTTGAGGGGCTTGCCTTGTCCTTTCTTGTAAGACTTTATGTCTTGCTTGTGGTTACTTTTCCTGGGAAGACAGGCAAAAAATACCCTTCTATTCTCAGTGTTCATTTATGAAAGGGTTAAGACTTGTCCTGCAAAAACTAACCCAAATGTTTCCAAAATGCACAAGTGAACAAAATTTAGAAACTAATCTCGAAAAACAAATGAGAAGAAATTTAGTTTCTATACTATACTCAGCATGTAGAAATTATAATATAAAAATTCTCTTCCTAAACACAGGCTTGCGAGAATCGGGCAAGGGAAGGTTTCATTTGTGTACTCATCTAAATAATGGTTTTCATGTCCAACTTCTATTTATCTTCATGTTATTCACTCATCTATTCTTTTCTCAAACCTTCAGGCTTAGCAAAATTATCCTTTCTACCTCTCACATGGTCGTTTCTTGTTTTGTCCTGTTGTTTACTTGGTGGGCTTTTTTTGTTTGCTAAATTGCTTTTTTTAAACCATATTTTAGAGCCAGTGTCTTTTAACATACTATTTTAAACTAAGAAAAGATATAAGAGACTGGGCACAGCGGCTCACGCCTGTAATCCCAGCACTTTGGGAGGCTGAGGTAGGCTGATCACTTGAGGTCAGGAGTTTGAGACCAACCTGGCCAACATAGTGAAACCCCGCCTCTACTAAAAATACAAAAATTAGCCGGGTGTGGTGGTGCACGCCTGTAATCCCAGATACTCTGGAGGCTGAGGCATGAGAATAGCTCAAACCCAGGAGGCGGAGGTTGCAGCGAGCCGAGATCATGCCACTGCACTCCAGCCTGGGCAACAGAACAAGACTCCGTCTCAAAAAAACAAAAAGAAAAGATATAAGGGGAAAATAAAATGAGTACAAAGAGGAGCATGGAGAACTAAGGAGGTGTTAGAAAAGTTGGGGTTAAGCAGAAAAAAAGAGAAAGGGGAAGAATTTGTCACGTGGGTGATTTCCATTTTGTGAAATCTATAGCTTTAGTGTCATTGGATTGGTTTCGTAGGACTAGTGGTACAAAGTACTTTGGTTAGCAAAAATAAACAGAAATTTATTCTCTGAGTTCTGGAGGCTGGAAGTCTGAAATCAAGGTGCCAACCAGGCCATACGCCTTCCAAAACTCTGGTAGAATTATCTCCTGTCTCTTCCAGCTTCTAGTGGTAGCCAGCAATCCTTGGGGCTCTTTGGCTTGCAGCTGCATCATTCCAATCTCTGCCTCTTCATCACACAACATTCTTCTTGTGTGCCTGTCTTCATATCCCCTTCCTTCTTATAAGGACACCAGTCTTATTAGATTAAGGGCCCCACCCTACTCCAGTATGATCTCATCTTAACTAATTACATCTACAACCACCCTATTTCCAAATAAGTCACATACAGTATTAGAGGTGAGGATTTCAACATGTCTTTTTGGAAGGTACAATTCAACCTGTAACAATTAGTCGTAGTCATAACAACCAACTACAACAGTCATGTAATTGTACATACTCTACGTATTATCTCACATATTCTCACAGCAAGTAATATTATCCCTCATTTGATAGATGGAGAAACTTCCATTTTAAGAGGTTAAGTCCCTTGCCTCAGGTTACAGAGCTAATAAAGAGAGTCCAGATTTAAACACTTCAGAGCTCAATTCTTCCCTGTAGCATTTTACGAAAGAATGTGATTTTTACCGGCAACAACTCTTCAGCACTGACCCATTTGTTACTTTGGGTTACCTATTTGTTAAGTGCTTTATGAAGCCTTAAATGGTCTCTAACACTATTAACATAACAGGTTGAACAATATAAATAGTCAATTAGATGGGAATATAGGGTAGTCACTATATATCAATGTCTGGATTTGTTGGGGAAGAGAGTGGATACCCTTTACTCCCCAGGGTCTAGGATTTCAGATCCTACAGTTAGAACAGACATAGTGCTTATGGATATAACATGAAACAAAAGATCATGAAGACCCTTAGATTATTTAAATGCTGCCTAAACTCTCTTTAGTTATAAGGTGCCCATCTACACTGCTTACAAGCAAAGAGGAAGTATTTTATCTTGTAAAAAATTCACAACACCCTATTCCTAAATTCAATCATTCATATACCAATTTCAAATTTTTGTTTTATTAACATATGATCTGTACTTAGTATGTTTCTCATTCATTTGCTTTAACTAAGTAATTTTATTGTAAATAGATACTCAACACTTTTGTTGGCCAGACACAGTGGCTCAAGCTTGTAATCCCAGCACTTTGGGAGGTTGATGGTGGTGGATCACCTGAGGTCAGGAGTTCGAGACCAGCCTGACCAACATGGCGAAACCCTGTCTCTACTAAAAATAATAATAATAATACAAAAATTATTTTGTATTATTTTGTATTGGGCATGTTGGCATGCGCCTGTAGTCCTACCTACTTGGGAGGCTGAGGCAGGAGAGCTGCTTGAACCCAGGAAGCAGAGGTTGCAGGGAGATGTGATTGTACCACTGCACTCCAGCGTGGGTGACAGAGCCAAAAATAAAAAAGAAACTCAATACTTTTGTAAATTAAAAACTGGTTTATATGCTGTACATAGAAGTATAAGTTGTATTTATTTTTGGACATAAATACAGTTAAAACAATATCATCATGCTTTTAAAATGAAAATAAATAAGGAAGTAAAAGTTTGTAAAAAGGTAGTCAACTTTCAACATGTACATCTGAAAATTAAGTTCCTCAATGAGGAGAACTGGAACAGTATAGGATCAGTCAGTAGTATAGGATCAGTCAGTAGTATAGGAGTATTTGGTTTTGTGTTGTGTGGTTTAAGACATTGAGTTTTACACCAACAATGTAGTTCTTTTTCTCAATTTTTTGTTTTCTTTCTTTCTTTTCTTTTTTTGAGACAGGGCTTCACTCTTTCATCCAGGCTGAGTGCAGTGGCATGATCACAGCTCACCACAACCTCAATGCCTAAGGCTCAATTGATCCTCCCACCTCAGTCTCCCAAGTAGCTGTGACTATAGGCATAAGCCACCATACCCAGCTCTCTCTCTCTCTCTCTAAATATACATACATATATAATATATCTCTCTATATATACATATATCTCTCTAAATATACATACATATATACTTATACTATATAGTATCTATCTATATAGATTTAGATATAGTATCTATCTATATCTAGTATCTAGATTTAGATATAGATATAGTATCTCTCTCTGTGTGTATATATATATATGTCACAGGGTTTCACCATGTTGCCCGTGCTGGTCTTGAACTCCTGAGCTGAAGCAATCCACCTGTCCCAGCCTCTCAAAGTGTTGGGACTACAGGCATGAGCGACCACACACGGCCCTTTTTTCTTAGTTTTGATGATAGCTGGCACTAAGGGACCCCAAGTCATATGAGTATATTGTTGGAAAAGAGAAAAGATATTCAGCCGCTGATATGGTTTGGCTCTGCGTCCCCATCCAAATCTCACCTTGAATTCTAATAATCCCCACAGGTCAAGGACAAGACCAGGTGGAGATCATTAAATCATGGGGGCCTTTTTCCCCGTACTTTTCTCGTGATAGTGAGTGAGATCTCACAAGGTCTGATGGTTTTATAAGGGGCTTCCCCCTTTGCTCAGCACATCTCCTTCCTGCCACCATGTGAAGAACGATGTGTTTGCTTCCCTTTCTGCTATGACTGTAAGTTTCCTGAGGCCTCCCCAGCCCTGAAGAACTGTGAGTCAATTAAACCTCTTTCCCTTATAAATTACTCAGCCTTGGCCAGTTCTTTATAGCAGTGTGAGAATGGATTAATACAACCACCTTCTCTGATAGATTAGATAATCAATATTAATTTCGAATTAAATAATGTAGGTGAATTTCCTTCAAAAATTTTTACTTGAAGAGATCTCCAGAATATATTTTCCTGATGGTATCAAAAATTTGATAGTGTTCTAAGTGATGGAAAATGGGTTCATAAGGTACACAGGCAGGAGTGCTGTTTCAGCCACAGGACCATCCTGGGACACAAACTCTGCTGGCCAGAAACCCTGCAGGTAAGGCAAAGCCTTAGGGAATGTGAGCCCTGAAGGTTATCTCCCAAGGCCTGGGGGCCCTATACTACTTTCTCCACTGCCATCTTTCCCTCCCCTCTGGTTCTAGGCACTGCTCTGGCAACCTAAGCAAATTCCAACATACTGTCCAATATCAACCCACATGCCACAATTGTTACAAGTGCCACAAAGCTGTATGCAAATTAAATATCTCATTTTATTAGAAGGAATCAGCTTTCAGTTATTACTTTTGGAGGGTTATAATCATATCATGCATTGCTCCCTTCAACTCAGTATTTACTGAGCACATATTATGCCCTAGGCGTGGATTCAAGGACTGAATATGCAAGCAGCAATGAATAATGGATATATGGTTCTACTCCCTCTTTCTCTGCCTTAGTTTATAGTCAGAAAAAGAAGTCAAACGTTGAAGACATAATCAGTTACGATGGTAATGTGTTTGGGGAAGTATAAGATGCTATGGTTGCAGATGGCAGGAACCTAACCTAATCTGGAGGATGGAGAAGATCCTCTTGGAGGATTGACCTTAAGGTGACACATGAAGAATGAATAGGAACTTGCCTGGTAGAAAGGGAAGAGTGGCCCCTGAAGGAAGGGAGGGCAAAATAAACCTGATTACTGAAGTTCATGTCGAAGACTGGGTTCTGATCCTAATGAAAATGGGAAGCCATTGAGAGCTAACACTTCACATCAAGTCTCAATTTCAGGTGCTGTCTTACATAGTCTGTTTGTCTAATTGGATTTAATACTGATGACCATGAAGTAAACATTATTAGCCTAATTTTTAATGGAGAATAAAGAATTTCTTACGTGGAATTAGTGAATGCATGAAGCATCAAATGCTAAAATTTTGGCTCTCGATTTTCTAAATAAAAATCACAAAAGGCCCTTTTAAAAAAATTTAGCATCTTCTTATTAAAAATGACAAACGTTTTTAGTTTCAAAGAACTTATAATTTTTAGAATGAAAAGGGCAAGAAAACTGAGATCTGGATATTTCGGTAGGAAAGAAATTCTCTTTCTATAATTTCAAAATACTCCCAGTTGAGAATAAAAAGAGTAGGGCAATATGTGCTTGAAATTTATCATACTTTTTAAATGACCATTGTAATGGACTGCAGGAAATTCTTCTTTCATGTGTTTAATGCATAGGACAAGAGATACATTTTAATCAGAGTCAGATTCACACAGTCCTCAAAACCTTTATCCAACACTTAAATCCTTGTAAGCCTGCTTCAAAGCAAAGAGAAATAAATAATGCTAGTAAGTACTCCTACTGTCAAATAGGATTTACCTCCAAAACACTTTCACACATCTGTTATCTCCACATATTCTCACAATCTAATTTTCAGTCATCTAACCACTTTAAGAATATTGTTAGCTCCATTTTACGGATGAGAGAACTGACACACAGGATTGCAAGTGATTTTCTCATCATCATCATCATTATTATTATTATTATTATTATTATTGAGATGGAGTCTTGCTCTGTCGCCCAGGCTGGAGTGCAGTGGCGCGATCTTGGTTCACTGCAAGCTCCGCCTCCCCGGTTCACGCCATTTTCCTACCTCAGCCTCCCGAATAACTGGGACTACAGGCGCCCGCCACCAGCCCGGCTAATTTTTGGTATTTTTAGTAGAGACGGGGTTTCACTGTGTTAGCCAGGATGGTGTCAATCTCCTGACCTCGTGATCTGCCCGCCTTGGCCTCCCAAAGTGCTGGGATTACAGGCGTGAGCCACAGCGCCCGGCCCCTGCAAGTGATTTTCTCAAAGTCAGTAAGGTACTGATAGAGTCTAGAGAGAAATGCAGTTCTCAGAATCCTAACTTCACTGTCTTTTCACTAGATCAGAGTTCCTTGATCTCAACACTATTGACATTTTGGGCTGGATAAGTCTTTGGCCTGGGCATTGCAGGATGTTTAGCATTCTATATCCTGGCCTCTGCCCACTTGAAACCAATAGCAACCTTCTCCTTCTCCTAGTTGTAACTACAAAAATGTCCCCAGACACTGACAAGTGCCCCCTGTGGGACAAATTCACACCCTACTTAGGAATCATTGCCCTTGATGATTCTGTGTGTCCCTCTAAGAATACATATCTCAACTGTTACAGTGATTTGTATTATAGATGCATATTTGTATAAATTCACTCTTCTTTGCACATACAAATGATTACAAAATTAATATATGCCCTTGAAGATAATTTGAAAAATGAAATCCATAAACATGTCCCTTAGAAGCAGCCCAGTTAACATTTTGATTTTTTTGTAGCTTACACATATGCATTATATATGTGTGTCTGTATGTATATATTTTGTGTGTGTGTGTGTGTGTTTTTGCTTGTTTGTTTGTGAGACAATGTCTCGATTTGTCACCCAGACTGGAGTCCAGTGGTACAATCTCGGCTTACTGCAACTGCCGACCCCAGGGTTCAAACACAACCTCTGACCCCCAGGTTCAAGCAATTCTCATGCCTCAGCCTCCCAAGTAGCTAGTGCTACAGGCATATGCCACCATGCCCAGCTAATTTTCACCATGTTGGCCAGGCTGGTCTCTAACTCTTGACCTCAAGTGATCCACCCACCTCGGCCTCCCAAAGTGCTGAGATTACAGGAATGAGCCACCCTGCTCAGCCTATGTTTTTTATTATGTTTTATTATTTATTTTTTATTTAAGGCAGGGTTATACTCTCTCACTGAGGCTGGAGAGCAGTGGCATGATCACAGCTCACTGCAGCCTCGATCTCCTAGGCTGAAGTGATCCTCCCACCTCAGCCTCCCATGTAGCTGAGACAACAGGCAGGCACCACCATGCCCGGCTAACTTTTTTTTTCTTGTAGAGATGGGGTTTTGCCATGTTGCCCAGGCTGGTCTCAAACCCCTGGCCTCACGTTATCTTCCTGCCTGGGCTTCCCACAGTGCTGGGATTACAGGTGTGAGCCACTGCACCCAGCCAGCTTTTATATTTTCAAATAAAGTTAATACTATTGAATAAAAAAACTTTATAAGTAACATTTTCTAACCCCTAAATATTTTCAAATGACTTGAAAAAGTGTCTGGCATCCCATTATATAAATTTAGACCATGCATAAATATATTTCACCTTATTTTTAAACTTTCAAAGTTTCATTGTCATAAATAAGTCTCTTATAAACACGATTTTATTGAAATCTTTGGGAGTATGTCTGACTATTTCCTTAATATAAATTTCCAAAGTTGAGTTACTCAGTCAAAGGGAATATGCTGGTTTACTGCCATCTTGTCAAATTGAACCACACTTCTGGCCAAGAAAATGAAAGAACTTGTTTTCCTAAACCTTTGCAACATTAAATTGTTTGTTTTCACCTTTACGAAATTGGCATCTGAACATTTTTATTCTGTTATTAAATTTTTCTATTTTAGATTGTGAGATAGAAGATTTTTAATACTTTTATTAGTCATTTTGTAAATTGCTTGTACATGTTGTTTGTCAGTTTTTTCTATTGATTATTCACATTTTTCCATCAAGTTTTGCAAAGACTCCTATAAATTTAAAATTTTTAGTAATTTCTCAAATATAATTTTTTTTTTCTTCATGGTTTGGCATCTCTTTTTATTTTTGGCAATGTAATTTGTCTTTTAATTTTAAGTAATGACAAAGTCCAAAAAATAATTCCATTATGCTGTTATGTTGAATTGTATTGAATCTAAAAATTGATTGTGGGGGAACATTGGCACCGGTACAATACTGAGCCTTCCCACCTATGAACATTTGTTCTTTCCCTTTTTCTTTTTAATGTCTTTTAGGAAAGTTGTCTTCTTCATGGAGGGTATACACATTTCCTAATCCCTAGCTTCATAAGGTTTTATAAGTATCAGAAGGAATTGATTTTTTTCATTGCATTTTCTAACTGGTTATTTTTACAAAGTTCTCTCTCCATTATTAGATTTTTTTAATTTCTAAAATAACATCTAGTCCTGGGCACACAGTGGGTATTTTGTAAATGTCATAGACTTGCAGTTGTTCTTAATTTCTCAATATTTAAAAAATTATATTAGCAGTTTATCTGTAGGTGATCTTTTAAGAAAATGCACAAATTCAGCTGGGCGTGGTGGCTCACACTTGTAATCCCAGCACTTTGGGAGGCTGAGACAGGCAGATCAATTGAGGTTAGGCATTCATGACCAGCCTGGCCAACATGTCAAAACCCCATCTCTACTAAAAATACAAAAGTTAGTGGGGCGTGGTGGTGCGTGCCTTTAGTCTCAGCCACTCGGGAGGCTGAGGCATGAGAATTGCTTGAACCCAGGAGGCAGAGGTTGCAATGAGCTGAGATGATGCCACTGCATTCCAGCCTGAGCAACAGAGTGAGACTCTGTCTCAATTAAAAAAAAAAAAGATGAAGAAAATGCTTAAATTTACATTTCTTTCCTTTTGCGTTATGCTGTAGGGCACTTATATACCATAGTAGATATCACTATGATGAAAGTATATTTTAAAATATATTTAAAACAGCCTATTGATACATTAACCGATCATCTACAGTGAAGGTTAATAAAAACAAGCATTAAAATAAGAATCAAAAAGTTGAGACTTATACCTATATATGAGTTTAGAAAGTAAGTTTAAAATTACCTTCAATGGGTTTATTTAAACACAAAGAATAAAATTGAAGTACCAGTTTACAAAATGATATAGATTTTATGTTATGTCAAATTCAAAAATTCAAAAGGTGTCAAAGTTACAGTATTTACTCTTTTTTGGGAGGAGTGGTGGTGAACAAAGCAGAATTATTTGAATAATTTTAATTTATTACTTATAATTTTGCCTAGTAGAGACCTTTTGTTTTGTAGATCTGAATCTTTTCTAATTAGCACATTTGAAGCTTTATGTAAAAGAGTGTGACTAAAGGAATTTTAGAAACTTGAAAGCAGTTTAGCCAGGCTAAGCATTCCTTTTGCAATCTTTACACTTTTAGAATGCTTAGCATTAGAATCTTTTGTTTTTCATATACAGTGCAAAGATAAGGCAGCTTCCACTCATTACCATGGTACAGCTTTGTGATATTTATTGCCTCTATGAGCAGGTGCTTTAAATCACTAACAACCTGTGCAACCTTTAGTAAATCACTTAATCTCTCTGGACCTGTTTCCTGATTCATTACGGAGAACATTTGAATCAATGACTGCAAAAGTACTCCTTTTCATTCCACAATTCTAAAGTCTATAATTGAAATTGCATGGTATGATTCTTTAGCCTGCAGTTTTTACTCTGCCCTCACAAAATAGATATGAGTTTTATATAAATAACACTGACTACTTAAAATATTCAACAAATGGTTAAAAATGTGAACTATGAGCTTTTACTTTTCAGCCATGATTGAGTAGCTGGTAGCAGACTAGCCCTCCTACATTAAACCACTGCAAAACTGGACAAATACTCCAGACATCAGAAGTAGGCAAGGCAAGACTATGACCCTTGAGCACTAGGTAGTAACTCTCAAGGGAAGCTCTACAATCAATTGAGACCTTTGCTGTGGGACACCTTCTCATCTGTGGTACAGAGCGCTAGAATCTAAAATAAGTAAGTTGGTCTCAGTGAAGAGAAGAAGGCAGAGATAAGCATCAGCAACAGCTGGAGTGACTGAAATGTGCAAGGCAGGACATTAGAGAGGATGAAAACAGGCCCAGTAAGAGCTCCAGAGTCTGTAAGGGGTTCCCCTATAAGCTTTTGACCAAGGAGGTAGGGTGAAACCACTTTAGGCTTACAAGAGAGCAATTGCTTATAGTGGTAAGAGAATGACAGACACACTAGAAGTTGAGTAGTTCTGTGGTAGTTGAATTGTCTACCCAGTCAGAGTGTGGAAATCTCTTTAACACCGTATCATGTCATATGGCATCCAGCTGGAACATCAGAAAGGCTGTGCCATAAAAGTAAAACCTATGTCTTAAAGCAAATCCCACTTTCTATCCCTCCACAGCAGAATAAAACCAAGTCCTGACAGGATCTGCTGAGCAGAGACAGTTGCACCAAGCAAAGGGGGTTTGGGAAACATCATGGGTTTGGCTAAAATCAATCATAACAAAATATAAAGCAAGCTTATACAATACGGCATGATAAGCCAGTAACTAAAGTTGGTACTAGAACAAAAATCATCACTTTTCAAAGGAAAACAACAGAATCTAATATCATGTACAATGTCCAGAATACAATGAAAATTACTAGATATGTAGACACAGCAAAATATGACTCACAATCAAGAAAGTAAAAATAGTCAATAGAACTACACCTAACATGGCTCAGATATTATATACCAGATAAAAATATTAAAGCTATTATAATATAGCTTTACAGCTATATTTATTATAGCTATTATAAATATGTTTAAAGAAGGAAAAGAAAATGTCTTCAAAAATTTTTTAAAATATGGTCTTAATGAGTGAACAGATAAGAAATCTCACTGGAGAAGCAAAAGCTGTAAATTAGAAGTACATTTATGGGGAAATTGTAAAATGGTATAACCACTTTGAAAAACTATTTTGTAGTTTCTTAAAAGTTAAACATATGAATGATTACTCAGCAACTAAAAAAGGAATCAGCTATTGATAAAAACAACTTGCATAAATCACCAGAGGATTATGCTGAGTGAAAAAAGTCAATCCCAAAATGTTACATACTGTGTGATTCAACTTATGTAATATTCTTGAGATGACAAAATTATAAATATGGAGAGCAGACTGGTTATTGTCAGGGGTTAGAAATACGGGCTGAGCAGGAAGGAGAAAGGTGAATGCTGTTTTAAATGAGAAACATGAGGAATCTTTGTGGTGAATAGACTGTTCTGTATCTTGACTGCATCAATGCCTATATTCTGGATATAATGTTGTACCATCACTTTGCAAGATGTTACCATTGGGGAAACTGGATATGTTAAGTGAGATAAACCAGGAACAGAAGTTAAACACCACATGTTCTCACTCATATGTGGAAGCTAAAAAAACTCAATCTCATAGAAATAAAGAATAGGGGGAAGGTAAGCATAGAGATTTGTTACATGATACAAAATTACAGCTAAATAGGAGGAAAAGGTCTATTGTTCTACACCACTGTAGGTAACTATATTTAGCAGTAATGTTTAATAGTATATTATTATTATATAATAATAGAATACATTTAATATATTACCAGTAATATATAGTTTTAAATAGCTAGAAGGATATTGAATGTTCCCAACAAAAAGAAATGATGTTTGAGGTGATGGACATGCTAATTACCCTGATCTGATCATTTTACATTTTATGTTAGAAATATCACTATGTATTCCATGAATATGTACATTTATTAGTCAATTTAAAAAATAAAAATGTTCTAAAAGTATATGAAATCTCTCTGTATTAGAGATTCATTCAAACTGAATATTCTACAATTATCTCAAAATAAATTTTTTTTTTTTTGAGATGAAGTCTTGTTCTGTCACCCAGGCTGGAGTGCAGTGGCACGATTTCAGCTCACTGTAACGTCCACCTCCTGAGTTCAGGCGATTATCCCACCTCAGCCTCCCAAGTAGTAGCTGGGATTAGAGGTGTGCCTGGCTAATTTTTGTATTTTTAGTAGAGACAGGGTTTCCCCATGTTGGCCAGGCTGGTCTCCAACTCTTGACCTCAGGTGATAAGCCTGCCTCGGCCTCCCAAAGGGCTGGGATTACAGGCATGAGTCAACGTGCCTGACCCAAAATAAAAATTTTAATTAAAAAAATTAAACATGCTTCTACATTATAACTCAGAATGTGCATTCATCTAAATGAATTTAAAATTATTTCCCACTAAAAGTCTTTTACAAAAATGTTTGTAGCAGCTTTATTCACAATAGTAAAAAATTAAAAATAGCTCAGGTATCCATCAATAGAATAAGAAACTGATATATTCCTACAATGGACAACTATTCCGTAATAAAAAGAAATGAAATAATGCTGCATGCAACAACATTAATGTATGTTAAAAATATGACACTGACTGAAAGAATCTGGACACATACACACAAAAATCCATATTGTATAATCCCATTTAAATGATATTCTAGAATAATCCAAAATAACTTATGGATGCTACTCTGGGATACAGGAGAACTATCTGAGTAATGCAAATACTCTGAATCTTGGTGAAAACTTATGAAAACTGGCTGAATGATATTTTTAAGATCTGAGCATTTCTCTGTAAATCATACTTTTATAAAGCAAATGGAAATTCTGAAAAATACAATAAGAAAAATGAAAAATTCACTAGATGGGCTAAATAGCAGATTAGAGGTTATAGAAGACTAGGTGAGCTTGAAGATGGATTGAGAGAAATTACCTGATTTGAGGAACAGAGAGATAAAAGTGTGAAGAAAAATGAACAGAGTCTGGAACCAGTGGGACAATCTCAAACAGCCTAGGAGATTCCAAAGGAAAAGAGAAAGAAAATAAGATAGTATGATTTTTAGAATCATGGCTAAAATTTTCTTAAAATTAATGAACAACGTCAAACTGAAGATCCAAGAAGTTCAAACAACTGCACAAAGACTATGTACAATGAATACCACATATGGGCACATCATAGACAATTTATTAAACATCAAAAAAAGAAAAACTTGAAAGAATCCAGAGGAAGAAAAGACACTGGGAATAAAACACTTACAGGAGAACAAATGTGAGAATGGCAATGACTCTTCATCAAAAACACAAGAGACCTGAAGATGTAAGAATGACACCTTGAAAGTGCTAAAAGTAAAGAAAAAAATAAAAGGATTCACAATTCGATATCCAATTAAAATGTTCTTCAAAAATGAAGAAGTAATATATTTTTATTAAATGTTAGCTGAGAAAATTTGTACAAGCAGAGCTGTTCTACAGCAAATTCTATATACTGTTTGTTCTTCCAGCTGAATAGAAATAATAGCTGAAGAAAACTCAGGTATATAGGAAAGAAAGTCATTAGAAATTTGAAATAAATGGGTAAATATAAAACATTATGTTCCTTCTTACAAATTCATTTTAAAAGAACTATTTAAACAAACAACACTGTATGGTGAGGTTTGAAAAGATATGACAACAATAATACAAAGGACAAAAAATGTAGGTAAATGGAATGATACTGTCATAACAGTATTATATTTGTGAAGTGGTAAGTAGGAAGTGTGAGGTGTGAAGTGCATAGAGGCAAGTGGGAAATGGAAGGAGAGAACTGTGAAGTGAGAATTGGGAAGTAGGAAGTGTGAAGAATCAGGTGTGAAGTGGGAAGGAGAAAGTGGGACAATAATGACTATAAATAGACTCTGATAAGTTAAAATGCCTACTCTTTGTCCCAGAATAACAAATACAAACTTTAAATGTATAGCTAAGATTCCAATAGATAAGTAATATAGAACACTAAAAATTATGTGATTACCTCAAAAGGAAACATAAAAGAAGCAAAAGAAGAACAAAAAATAGGAGAGACAATTAGAAACTAAACAAGATGACAGACTTAAATGTATTCACACCTTCCTTTGCAATTTGAATGACTTGTTTTTCTTTTTTCTGCCCAACTTGCTCTGGCTAGAACTTCCAGTAATATGTTGAATTGAAGTGGGAATTCTTATTCCTGATCTTGATCCTGATCTTAGGAGAAAAGTTTTCAGTATTTCGTGATTTACTATGATGTTTACTGTGGGGTCTTTTTCTTTACACACAATCTTTATTATGTTGAGTATTTTCCTTACTATTCCTACTTAGTTTTGTTTCACAAATGATATGATCTAATACTTAGGAAACCCTAAGAATAAACACACACACACACACACACACACAACTGGTAGAGCTAATGAACAAATTTAGCAAGTTGCAAGATTCAAAATCAACACAAAAAAATTAATCATATTTCTATATGCTAGCAATGAATGAACAATATGAAAGAGAAATTAAGAAAACTATTCCTTCATAGTAGCATTAAAATGAATAAAATACTTTAGGAATAAATTAAGAAGTCACAAGACATGTACACTGATAACTACAAATATCACTGAAAGAAATACTGAGAAAGACCTAAATAAATGGAAAGACATCTTGTGATTATGGATTGGGAGATTTAATATAGAGTTGACAAGAGTCCCCAAAGTGATCTACAGATTCAGTGGAATCCCTATCAAAATCTCAATAGTATTTTCTTTTTTTTTTTCTTTTTTTTTTTTTTTTTGAGATGGAGTCTTGCTCTGTCGCCCAGGCTGGAGTGCAGTGGCCGGATCTCAGCTTACTGCAAGCTCCGCCTCCCGGGTTCATGCCATTCTCCTGCCTCAGCCTCCCGAGTAGCTGGGACTACAGGTGCCCGCCACCACGCCCGGCTAGTTTTTTGTATTTTTTAGTAGAGATGAGGTTTCACCGTGTTAGCCAGGATGGTCTCGATCTCCTGACCTCGTGATCTGCCCGTCTCGGCCTCCCAAAGTGCTGGGATTACAGGCTTGAGCCACTGCGCCCAGCCAATAGTATTTTCTTTTACAGAAATAGCAAAACCCATCCTAAAATTCATTTGGAATTTCAAAGGATTCTGAATAGCCGAAATGATCTTGACAAAGAAGAGCTAAGTTGGAAGACCCACACCTCCCTAGTTACAAGACTCACCACAAAGCTGCAGTAATCAAGAGTGTGGTGATGGTATAAGGATCGACATATAGGCCAATAGAATAGAAGACAGAATCTAGAAAGAAATCCTCAAATATGTAGCCAATTGATTTTCAACAAAGTTACCAGGGTAATTCAATGCAGAAAAGACAGTCACTTCAATAAATGATGCTGGGAAATATCCATATATTAAAGCATTAAGTTTGAACCATGCCTTACATCATATACAAAACTTGACTTAAAAATTTAAGCGGAAATTAAAGTCAAATTTGTTGGTATAATCCATCGTATGATCTTTCTAATGTCTGTATACATACATATATATATATATATATATTTCTTTTTTCATGATGATAATAATTTGTGTTCTCTGTCTGCTATATCAAGCTTATTAATCTTCCAAAAAGGTAACTTCTGGATTTGCTAATTTTCTGCTTATGTGTCTGTTTTCTATTTCACTGATTTTTGTTACTATCTTTATTACTTAGTTGTACTTACTTTTGCTCTTTTTTCTCACACAAACCGGATAAATTTTTTAGAAAGCACAATTTACCCTAAGCTTATTCCAGAAGAAATAAGCTATCTGAATAGCTGTATGTCTACTAATGAAGTTAATGTCATAATCAAAATCCCTCACTGGAGAAAATTCAAGGTCCAAATTATTTCCCTAGTGAGCTCATCATATATTTAAGCAATTATATGGGGAAATGGAAGACTTTCAATAAATGATTCTACTAAATGTAGTAAATTATGTAGCCAATTGACTTTTGACAAAGGTACCAAAGCAATTAAATGGGGAAATGGAGGACTTTCAATAAATGATGCTAGTAAATGTAAGAAAGAGATAACACCAATCTTACACAAATCCTTTTATAAAATAAAGGAGGAAAATCATATTCCAACTAATTTTATAGAACATGAAAACCTGAGAAAAATGTTTCAACACCACCAAAAATATTTAAAAACAAACACAATATTTAAGCCAATTCTACTCATTAATATAAATGAAAAAACCTTTGAAATAACTGACAAATAGAATACAGCTACAAAAAAAGATAGCATATCATGACAAGATGTGGTTTATCCCAGAAGTGTATTGGTTTAATGTTTGAAAGTCAATCAGCATAAATCACTATCCTAATAGAATAGGGGAGAAATACCTATGGCCATCTGAATATTTGCAGAAAAAGCATTCAAAAAATTCAACATCTTTTATGATGAAAGCTTACCAAACAAGGAATGAAAGGGAGTTTCCTCAACCTAAAAAATATGTCTCTACAAAAAAAAAAAAAAAAAATACTGTAACTAGCATAATAATTATTGGTGAGAGGTTGAAGAGTTTTTCCTAACATCAAGAAAAAGCAAAGACGCCCACTCTTACCAGTTCTATTCAACATTGTATTGGCATTCTGGCCAGTACAATAAGGTAAGGGAGAGAAATAAAAGGCATACAGGCTGTACAATAACAAGCAAAATTTGTGTGCGGAAAATTCTAAGAAATCTGAGATTTAGGGGTTAGAGGAAAAAAAACCTACAAGAATCATTTAGTGAATTTTGCTGGTTTGCAGGATACAAAACTAATGTACAAAAAATCAATTATGTCTCTATATGCTAGCTTCCATCAATTTGAATAGCAAAATTTGAAAGAAAAATTGTTAAAAATAACAATCTATATAATGGCATCAAAAACATAAATTACTTAGAAGTAAATTCAACAAAAGATGAAAAGGCACAACTGCTGAAAAATGCAAAATACTGGTGAAATAAGTTAAAAGCAACCTAAACAAATGGAGAGAGATGCCCTCTTCATGAACTGGAAGGATCAGTATTAAGATATCAATTCTCTCATACTGATCTACATAGTCAAAGCAATCTCAATTATAATCTCATCAGTCTTTTAAAATAGAGTCTAAAATTCATACAGAAATGCTAAGGACCTAGATGCACAAACAACCTTTAAAAAGTAGTTGGAGGACTTACAGTAACTGGAGGACGTATACTACTACTTATACTACTTATACTACTTCAGGCCTTATTGTAAATTTGCAGTGATCCAGAGTGGGTAGTAGAGGCATAAAAATAATAAATAGATCAACAGAACCAAATATAGAGTCCTGAATGGACCCACAATTATACAGCCAATTGACTTTTGACAAAGGTACCAAAGCAATTAAATGGGGAATGGAAGACTTTCAATAAATGATGCTAGTAAATGTACATCTGTGTGGATAAAAAGGAAGGAAACTCAACTCCTATTTCATATTGTATATAAAATTAATTAGAAATAAATCATAGCCCAAAATATAAAACCTAAAGGTATTATAGAAGCTTACAGAAGAGAGCATAGAAGAATACTTTTATGATTGGAATCTGGAAAAGTTTCTTTAACTTGAATACAAATGACAATAAATATAAAAGAAAAATGTAATAAATTAGACTTCATCCAAATATTTAAAATTCTGTTCATCCAAAGATACCATTAAGGAGATAATCGGCAAGCCAAAAAAAGGGAGAAAATATTTCCAAAACATATATCTGACAAAGGTTTGGTGTCCAGGGAATATAAAGAGTTCATACAATTCAATAGCAAAAAAGATAACCAAATTCTTAAAAATCAGCGAAAAAAAAACTTGACACTTCACAAATAAGAAAAGCACATGAAAAACAGCTCAGCATTATTAGTCACTAGGGAAATGTAAATTAAAACAACAATGAGATACCATTACACACCCACTGAAATGACTAAAATTAGAGACTGACAACACCAAATGTTAGCAAGGATGTAATGCAACCTCAAATTCCATACATTGTTGGTTAGAGTGTAGAATGTTAAAACTGCTTTGGAAAATAGGCCTGGCTATTTCTCATATAACCAAACATAGATCTATTCTAGCAATTCTACTCGTAGGTATTTTCCCAAGAGATATTAAAGCATATTTTACCAAAGACGTGTACAAGAGTGCTCATAGTTTTACTCATGGTACCAAAAATTACAAACAACACATGTCCATTATTAGGAGAATGAATAAGCAAACACTGGCATACTCATACAATGAAATGCTATTAGCAATTTTTTAAGGTGAATGCAAAACATGGATGAAACTCAAAAACATCATGCTGATGGAAAGCAATTTTCCCCAAAAGAATCCATACTACATGAATTTAGTATAAGTTCTAAAAGAGGCTAAACTAATATATAGGTTTTTCTTTTTCTTTTTTTAAAGTCAAAACAGCAGTTGCTTCTGGGGGTTTAGGAGCAGACTGACTTACAAGGAACATAAGAGAACATGGATATTATGCATTTGTCAAGAGGTGTCACATAACACAATTAAGATTTATACATTACACTGCAGGCAGATTTTACTTAAAGGAAATATAAAGAGTAATTGAGGCTGGGCATTGTAGCACATGCCTGTAATCCTAGCACTTTGGGAGGCTGAGGCAGGAGGATCATTTGAGGCCAGGAGTTCTAGACCAGCCTGGCCAAGATGAAGGAACCCCATCTCTACTAAAAATACAAAAATTACCCAGGCGTGGTGGCTCATGCCTGTAACCCGTGCTACTCAGGAGGCTGAGGTACAAGAATCACTTGATCCCAGGAGGCACGGTTTGGAAGAGGCTGAGATTGTGACAGCTACTGCACTCCAGCCTGGGTGATAGAGCAAGATTCTGTCTCAAAAAAAAAAAAAAAAAGAGTAATTGAATTCCAGTTCATGATACAAATATTGAATTTGTTGGGATGAAATATACCGATGTCTGTAATTTATTTTTAAAATATCAAAAAAGTAAGATAGAAGAGTAGATGGATATATATGTGATAAATAAAATATAGCAGAATGTTAATAATTGTCTCTAGATGGTGGGTACATGAATGTTTAATATGGTTTTATTTCAACTGTGCTTTTTGTTTAAAGTTTTTCACATCAAAATGTAATTGTACCAAAGTTGTAGGATAGAAGGTCAATACATGGGAATTAATTGTATCTGTATATAAGCAAAAAACAATTGGAAAATATTTTTTAGTGTCATCAAAAGCCGGGCGCGGTGGCTCAAGCCTGTATCCCAGCACTTTGGGAGGCTGAGACGGGCGGATCACGAGGTCAGGAGATCGAGACCATCCTGGTTAACACGGTGAAACCCCGTCTCTACTAAAAACAACAAAAAATTAGCCGGGCGCGGTGGTGGGCGCCTGTAGTCCCAGCTACTCGGGAGGCTGAGGCAGGAGAATGGCGTAAACCCGGGAGGCGGAGCTTGCAGTGAGCTGAGATCCGGCCACTGCACTCCAGCCCGGGCGACAGAGCGAGACTCTGTCTCAAAAAAAAAAAAAAAAAAAAAAAAACAAAAGCCATAAAACACTTAGGAATAGATTTAACGAAACATATGTAAATTTACGTATACTAAAAAGTACAAAAATATTGATGACAGAAATTAAAATAAGGTTTAGATAAATGGGGAAATATACCATGTTCATGGATGAGAAGAGTTAATAGTGGTACGATGTCAATTATCCCCATATTGATGGATAAAGTCAATGAATTCCAATCAGAATTCCAGCAGGCATCTTTTAGAAAAAATTGACAGGATGATTCTTGGACTTAAATAGAAATACACAGAACCTAAAATAACTAAAACAATTTTGAAAAAGGAAAAGCAAAGTTGGAAGAATTGCACTACCTCATTTCAAGTTTATTATAAATAATCAAGGAAGTGTAATGGGGCATAAGGATAGACTAAGATCAATGGAACAAAATAGAGAGCCCAGAAATAGATCTACACATGTATGTTCAGTTGATTTTTGACGTAAGTGTCAATGTAGTTCAATGGATAAAGTATATTCTTTTCAATAAATTGTAATGAAACAATTAGATATTCATATTTTTAAAAATCAATTCCAATCCTTACATAATCACATATGCAAATTTTGATTTGAAATAGATAATAGATCTGAAAAGCTAAACTATAAAACTTCTAGAACGAACTTTTTTGCAAAATAAATTTTACTGTGTATATTTGAGGGTTACAATATGATGTTATGGGATTTGTTTTATTTTATTTTTGGTTTTTGAGACAGAGTCTCACTCTGCCAGCCAGGCTGGAGTGCAGTGGCGTGATTATGCTTCAGTGCAGCCTTGAACTCCTGGGCTCAAGCAATCCTCCAGCCTCAGCCTCCTGAGTAGTTAGGACTACAGGTATACACCACCTGGCTAATTTTTTATTTTTTGTTGAGTTGGGATCTCACTATGTTGTCCAGGCTAATGTCAAACTCGTGGGCTCAAGCAGTCTTCCTGCCTTGGCTTGGGATATGTATAAATAGTAAAACGGCTACTATAGTGAAGGAAATTCACGTATCTATCATCTCACATAGTTACTTTTTACGTGTTTGAAATGAGCAGCTTAAATCTAACTCAATGCAATTTTATTAACTATTGTCCTCATACATTAGATTTCTGGACTTCTTCCTATATATCTGCTACTTTGTATCTTTTGACCTACATCTCCCCATTTTTCCTCCCCATCCCCATCTCTGATCTCACTAGTTCACATACGTTTTGACTAAAACAGAGTTTATCCACTTAGCTGGTAGCCACTATCCCCAGCAGCTACCAGCAGCCACAAAAGAACACTAGCAGGGGATCCACCTGCATGGGTCCCTTTGGGGTGTCCTCACCATCAGGTGTTAGACTGTGGGGACAGCTTCAATGATACAATTACAATGTGAACATAGTTTGTAGTACTTACAGACCCTAAAGAGTGAGTGCACACACACACACACAGAGAGAGAGAGAGAGAGAGAAATCAGGCAGTACAGGTGGGGAGAGAGAAGAGAACATCACAACTAACTGGGTATATCGAAGAATAGGGTGTGGTCACACTAAGTTCATGGGCAAATATCTTAATGGCTCCTTCAAAATAAGTAACAGGAAAGTGGTGAGCCCAGTCAGCCAGTCAGGAAAGACACCTCTAAGTTCTTATCTCTGGCCACTGGCTTAAGCCATTTTTGTGTGTTGTAGAACTAGAAACTGAGTCAATGGTGACTGAGCCCTGTCTCTGGTACAAGAGTGCTAAACCTGAACCTGCTTTCAAAATGGATGCTGAGACAACATAAAATTATAATGATTTCATATAAAATATAAGTGAGATCATGCAATGTTTTTCTTTCTGTATCTGGCTTATTTCGTTTAGCCACGTCAACCCTCCAGGTTTTCCCACGTTGTGGCAAATGACAGGGTCTCATTCACTTTTAAGGCTGAATAAAATTCCACTGTGTGTGTGTGTGTGTGTATGTGTGTGTATAAAGTGACTTCAAAAAGTTCATGGAAAATAGAACTAAAAGATAAAAATAAAAATTGTAAACTTATTTCTCAACATAAGTGACATCAAGTTCAAGACACTTTTGTAAGTGATGATACAAGCCATTTAGTCCATCTCTAAAGAACCGAAGGTCCTGGGAATTTAATTATATCAATGCAGTCTTTTCTCATTATTAGTTAAAGAAAAATGGATCCTTTAAAGATTTGTTAAAGATTAAGGAACTAAAAGAAGTCAGAGGGAACCAGATCAGGACTGTAAGGTGGATGCCTAATGATTTACCATTTAAATTCTTGTAAATTTGCCCCTGTTTGATGAGATAGATGAGCAGGAGCATTGTAATGGTAAAGGACTCTCTGGTGAAGGTTTCCCAGGTGGTTTTCTGCTAAAGCTTTGGCTAAGTTCTCATAATAAGCAGATGTTATCATTCTTTGGCCCTCCAGAAAATCAACAAGCAAAATTCCTTGAGCTCCCCAAAAAGTCGTTGCCATGACCTTTGCTTTGGACAGGTTCACTTTGGCTGTGACTTGACCACTGCCACCTCTTGGTAGCCATTGCTTTGATTGTGCTTTATCTTCAGGGTCATTCTGGTAAACTCATATTTCATCTCCTGTTACAATTATTTGGAAGAAATTCTTCAGGATCTGGATCGCACTTGTTTAAAATTTCCATTGAAAGTTCTGCTCTTGTCTGCAGCTGATCTAAGTGCAACAATTTTGACACCCATGAGGTGGAAAACTTGCTCAACTTTAATTTTTTCAGTCAGAATTGTGTAAGCTGAACCAATTGAGATGTCTGTGGAGTTGGCTATTGTTGCTGCTGTTAATCATCAGTTTTATTTAATTAGGGCATGAACAAGATTACATTTTTCCCCACAAATTGATGTGTTTGGCGTGCCATTATGGGCTTCATTTTCAACATCATCTTGTTCCTTCTTAAAAGGAGTTATCCATTCGTAAACTGTTAATTTATTTGAGGCATTGTTCCTATAAACTTTTTGTAAAGCATCAATGATTTCACCATTCCTAAACCCAAGCTTCACCATAAGTTTGATGTTTTTTCTTGCTTTAATATTAGCAGAAATGTTGCTCTTATAGGGGTTCTTTTCAAACTGATGTCTTCTTCTCAGTGCCTCAGAGTAGATCCTATTCATACATGTTATAACAAGGTAGTACAAGTTTATCTTGGTGTAATTTTTTTTTTTTTGGTTTTTTGCCAACATTTATGTCTTGTCCTTTTGATAATAACCAACTTAGTAAATGTGAGGTAATATTGTGGTTTTAATTGGCATTTTCCTGATGATTAGTGATGTTGAGCACTTTTTCATACAACTGTTGGCCAATTTTATTTCTTTGAAGAAATGTCTATTCAAGTCTTTTGCCCATTTTTAATTGGGTTATTTGTTTTTCCTCTATTGAGTTGCAAGGATTCATTATAAATGTTGGCTATAAACCCCTTAGAAGAAAACATCTAGGAAAAAAATAATCATAACTCTGTAGTAGGCAAAGATTTCTTGGAAAGGATACAAAAAGGCACCAATTACTATTTCAATATTTGGTAAGTTGGACTTCATCAAAATTTAAATCTTCTGCTCTTCAAAAGACACCATTAAGAAAATGGATAAAGACTGGGCACGGTAGCTCATGTGTGTAATCCCAGCACTTTGGGAGGCCGAGGTGGGTGGATCACCTAAGGTCAGGAGTTAAAGACCAGCCTGGCCAACATGGTGAAACTCCATCTCTACTAGAAATACAAAAATTAGCTGGGAGTGGTGGCGGGTGCCTGTAATTCCAGCTACTTGGGAGGCTGAGGCAGAAGAATCACTTAAACCCAGGAGGAGAAGGTTGTAGTGAGCTGAGATCATGCCACTGCACTCCAGCCTGGGCAATAGGGCGAGACTCTGTCTCAAATTTTAGAAGAAAAGAAAATGGATGAAGAGGAAGCCACACATGGGGGAAAAATATTTGCTATATGTATACTTGAAAAAGAACTTATATCCACTCACGGGCATAGAGAGTAGAAGGATGGTTGCCAGAGGCTGGGAAGGGTAGTGGGGCAGGGGGGCACTGGGGAGGAGGTAGGGATGGTTAATGGGTCCAAAATAAAATTTAAAAAAAGAATGAATGAGACATACTATTTGATAACACAACCATGTGACTATAGTCAATAATAACTTAATTGTACATTTTAAAATAACTAGAAGAGTGTAATACAATTGTTTGTAACATAAAAGATAGATGCTTGAGGGGATGGATACCCCATTTTCCATGATGTGATTATTTCACATTGCCTGTGTGTGTCAAAACATCTTATGTGCCCCACAAATATATATACCTACAATGTACCCACAAAAATAAAAAAATAAAAAAATTTAGGCAGGGCTAGTGACTAATGCCTATAATCCCAGCACTTTGGGAGGCTGAAGTGGGCAGATCACTTGAGGTCAGGAGTTTGAGACCAGCCTGGCCAGCATGGCGAAACTCCATCTCTACTAAAAATACAAAAATTAACTGGGCATTTTAGCAGGTGCCTGTAATCCCAGATACTTGGGAGGCTGAGACATGAGAATCACTGGAACTCGAGATCACGCCACTGCACTCCAGCCTGGGTGACAGAGTGAGACTTCATCTCAAAGAATAAACAAAAGAATTCTCATACGCTGCTGATTAGAATATAAAATGGTAGGACTAGTTTGGAAAACAGCTTAGCAGTTTCTTACAAAGTTAAATATAGATTTACTGTATGACCCAGAAAAAAAATACATCCATTAAAAGTCATACACAAATGTATAGTGGTTTTGTCTGTAATAGCCAAATACTAGAAACGACCTGTGTGTCCTTCACCTGGTAAATGGGTAAGTAAACTATGGTATGTTCATACAATAGAATTCTAGTCACCCATTAAAAGTAACAAACTGGTAATACACTCAACAACATGGAAGACTCTCAGTAATGTTACGCTGAGAGAAGTAAACCAGGCACAAAAGAGTGCTATGTGTTGAATTCTATTACATAAAAGAACTAGCCTGACTAATCTATAGTGATATACTGGCTGTTTGGTACGAGGCTGAAGGTGGGGTGAGGAGGAGCATTTCACCCCTAAAGAGCACAAGGGAATTTTCTGGGTTGATTGATTGGATTAAGTGGTTACATGAATATACACATTTGTCAAAACTTAAACTGTGCACTTATAATGTGTGCGTCTTATTGTATATAACTAACACCTCACAAAAGTTTAATTAATAAATATGAAAGATGTAAAAATGAACATTCACAGCAACTGAGAGTAATTTTCGAGACAATTTTTCTTGGTAATACTTAGGGAGACTTTCACAGTTTTGGATCCATGTTTCTAAACCTGTGTTTGGCTTGTACTATGTAAAGCTTAAAAGCTTATTAATGCTAAAGTCACATCTAAACCTCTTCCACATATTAAAACTGTCAATCAAATTGTATTATATGAATGAAGTACTTTACCTTAAATCTGTCAGGATAATTGCTCAGATTAAGTTAAATGGAAAGAAAAATAAAAGGAAAATGTAGGACAGGAAGTTATTTTTAAAGAACAGTTTCTATAAGGAATTGGAAAGCGGTGCGGCAATATGATATATTTGTTTTTCTATAGTATCTTTCCATCTTGGCAAATGTTGGGTCGGGCTTCACTCTCACAAACATGCTCAGGAAACCAAATGTATCAGTTGTTGTGCCTTCAGCTGCAAGGAATAAGAAACCGTGACTCAACTGACCTAAACAATAAGGCATTTATTATCTCAGATAACAAGATGTTCTCTGGGGATAGTCAATTCAGGCTGACCGGGATCATCTTTCTATCCTGCATTTGTTCTCAGAGCAGCACCCCTCAAAGCTCCAAGATGGTGACTGTGGAGCCATGACCACATCCAGAAAAAAGATTGCATATCTTTCTGTTTGCCTCCTGTAATTGTCAAGTAATCCTTCCTTGTGTATTTCTCCTCCCACATCTCCAGCCCGAATTTCTTCACATGCCCACACACATATAATTCATTCCCAAGAAAAATGAAACCAACAAGATGGACCTACACCAGCTCTTGTCAGCAGGTGGCCAAAGGGAGGAGAGAAGAGATCTGACCAAAACTGGGTTCTCTTGGGAAGGGAGAAGGGACAGAAAGGGAGGCAAGCCCAGTAAACTATCAAAAGTAAGTGTGGCACTGGGTCATAAATTTGATTCCTAAAGTTGTATTAATTTTTTGTTTAAGTTTCACATGAATACCTCTCTCTGGGGGCTTTTTTTCAACCCATAAAGGAAAATCAAATTGAAAAGCACCAGCCAAAGCCATTCTCCCGAATCCTTTGCCCCCTTTAAGAGGTTCAAGAAGATTTGCTGACTTTGGGACTAGCACAGAGGAAATTAAAGCAATTCTCACTCTTTATCTGTTATTTACTGCTCTCTACGTTACTAAACTATATTTATTTCTTGGTTTGCAGCACCGTGATTGTAGAGTAAGTGCTAAGCAGCAAATAACTTCCCTGCTGCTGAAATTGTTGGTGATTTTGCTCTCATTGGAGCATATCACATGACCCCTCAATGCTGGTCAATGGCCGTGGGCTTTTTCCTCCACCTCCATCTGTTAAGGGGTGTAGGACTGATGATTGGCAGCTGTTTTAACTCACGGAGAACAACTTTACATAGTCGCATAAGATACTAAACTTCGTAGTATTATGTAGTGAGAATATGACTAAATACATGCTACTAGCCAATGCCAATGTCCAAATAATTTCCCACTAAATCAAGACACAACTTCTTTTCCAGCATGGCTATATTAGAATCACCTGGGGAGCTTTGAAAAGTGCTAATGCCAGGGTCCCACGCCTAGTAATTTATATTCAATTGGTCTGGAATGTAGCCTAGGTTTGGCCATATATTTTTTAAGCTTCTCAGGTGATTCTAATGTATGTCTAGGGTTGAAAATCTTGCATCTAAAGCAGTGATTTTCAAAGGGTGATCCTTGGACCAACAGCATCTGCGTTACCTAAGAACTGTTAAAAATACAAATTTTTAGCCCTGACTCCGGACCTACTGAATTAGAAACTCTATGGGTGGGGCCCAGTAACCCGTGTCTCCCTTGGCCTCCAGGTGATTCTGAGGCATCCTCAAGATTGACGACCACTGCTCTAAACACAAGCCTGTGATTAACAAACCCTGTTTGAATGTCTACTATATGCAAATTGTAAGATTCTACCCTGCAGGATAATCTTCGCAAACTCAAAACTATTGTCAACTCCGCCATCTTCTCACTAAGCCGACTTCTTGGCCTTACAAAGGAGACCTATCTTTGAAAACAGTTAATGCTATGACCACTCCACTTCATGGTCTCATGAGCCTGAGTCTTGCCACCTCCACAGAACCAGCTCAGCAGCTTTCCAAGCTCACTGAGCAGCCACAGGACTGGTCCCATGTGTCCCATGAAAAGCTCTGTCTTCCACGCTGCTGCCTGGGGAATCTGCCCTGCCTCTGTCTCCCCACCTGCTTGATCAGCCTGTCAGGCCTGCTGCTAACCCTTCGCATGAATAGCCTTGCCTCTCTCATGGTCTCTCTGCCCTGTGACCTTACTGTTTTTGCCCATTTCTTAGGTTGCCAAGCCTTCAACTCCTGATGCAGTGGCTTCATGTTCTCTGTACCCCATGCCTGTTATCAAGGTCAGAAGTATTGCAGTACCCAGCTTCACCATCTGTTTACTCACCAGGTGAGTGTTGGCAATACCTTGATTGACCCACACCTGTTACAAGATAAGACTCCTAAAAAGGAGTTTGGGACCCTCTCTTCTCCTGGTTTGAACACTAACACTGTATTTGGATCTCTTTTGTTGCTTCCCAATTACTGCAGTAAGCCCCAGGAGTCTGCAGTTGTGGCCCTGATTCAGTCCCTGTTACAATCCCCCAGGAGCTCTAGTCACTGCTCTGCTTTTCTCTTCTAGTCCTGCTGTGGGGACCTTAGTCCCTGTTATGGACTGAATTGTGTTTCACCAAATTCATGTGTTGATGTTCTCACCCCCATTAACTCAGAATGTGACAGTATTTGGACATCGGGTCTTTCAAGAGGCAATTAAGTTAAAATGAAGCTGTTTGAATGAGCTTTGAAACAATATGACTGGTGTCTACAACAAGAAGACATCAGGGCACAGGCATGCACAGAGGGTAGACCATGTGAGGGCACAGAGAACCAGTGTCCATCTGAAGGCCAAGGAGATAGGCCCCAGAAGAAACTAATTTTGTTGTCATCTTGATTCAGACTTCTAGCCTCCAGAATTGCGAGAAAATGAATTTCTGTTGTTTAAGCCACCCCGTCAGTCCTACTTTGTCATGGCCGTCCTAGCAAACAACAGCTCCTTCCCCCGTTTCCAGTTGTCCCTCAAAACTCCATGACAAATACTTTTTAGGGAGGTGGAGGAAGCGGCAGCATCTATCTTTACGGAGGGATATATAACGAAAGACATGAGAATCAGTGATTCCTGCAAAATTCCTGAGGAAAGTGAGGCTTATGACAAGCGTGCATGGGGAATATTTTTGTTGGCTTGCTTTATGCTGCTCTCTTTTGTTTTTATTTTGCATTTTTTCCAAATATGACACCAACTTCAGTGTCTTCAACTCTGGATGCAGCTCTCTACACAAACTGGGACTTTGGCTTTACTGCAATCAACAAAACTTGTTTGAATGTCTACCATATGCAAATCCTCAGGCTAGGGACTTATAGCCGTTTGTCAATGTCTATGTGATTATGTACATTTCTATATAATCTCTCTTGGGGAGATGATGGCTATGTAGCTTTAAAAAAAACTAAGTCTAGGTAGAATAGGAAAACTTTCAAATGAATGGCAAAGGCATCAACCAGCATAGAAAAAAAAAAGCTCCAATTTAGAAATGATACTTGAAATGGGCCAATTTTGGACAAATGGATAGAAAACGGGATATTTAAAATGTGAGACAGACAAGCAAGGAGCAAGGTTTACTTTAAGTGCTCTGTCCTACATCCCTTGCCAGTGAAATCTATTATGTTCTTTTAACCTTGATACCACTGTTCTCTCTTCCATAAATCATTTTCTACTCCCCCAAGAAAAATATCTTGCTTCTTTTCAATATTTGCAAAGCCTTTTGCACATAAGCACACAACAAATCACACTGTGTTTTAGCAACTTATGTATGTCTGTCTATCTGCTTGAGTATGTAAGATACTTATGGATAAGCACTGTTTATTGAAATCAACTCAGTATCTCAGTACATGACTCAAACTAGGTATCAAAAAATTGATTGAGGCCGGGTCAAGTGGCTCATGCCTGTAATCCCAGCACTTTGAGAGGCCAAGGTGGATCATCTGAGGTCAGGAGTTTGAGACCAGCCTGGCGAAACCCTGTCTCTATTAATATTACAAAAATTAGACAGGTGTGGTGGTGCATGCCTGTAGTCTCAGCTAGTCAGGAGGCTGAGGCAGGAGAATCACTTCAAACCAGGAGACAGAGGTTGTAGTGAGCCAAGATCACACCACTGCACTCCAGGCTGGGCGACAGAGTGAGACTCCATCTCAAAAAAAAAAAAAAAAAAAAAGTGATTGTTAAATTTGATAAAAAGTGAAATTGATAGAATGGGTGTGGCATATGAGAAAATAAGGACTGCAAAATAATGCAAAATAGGCCGGGTGTGGTTGCTCACACCTGTAATCCCAGCACTTTGGGAGGCCGAGGCGGGCAGATGACGAGGTCAGGAGATCGAGACCATCCTGGCCAACGTGGTGAAACCCCGTCTCCACTAACAATACAAAAATTAGCTGCGTGTGGTGGCACATACCTGTAATCCCAGCTACGCAGGAGGCTGAGGCAGGAGAATGCTTGAACCAGGGAGTCGAAGGTTGCATTGAGCCACGTTCACGCCACTGCACTCCAGCCTGGTGACAGAGCGAGGCTCTGTCTCAAAAAACAAAACAAAACAAAACAAAATGCAAAATACTCTCTACATTAGGGCAAGGATAATCTTTTCAGGCAATATGGTTTTCAAATAATGATTATCCTCTTTAGTGTGGATTTAAATTCTACCATCTTAGAGAATTACTGTTTGTCCTTTGGAGAAGCGTGTATGTGTACGCGGGTGCCCACCAAGAATCCCCCATGGGAGACCAAAATGACACTAGACAAAGAGAAGGCACAAATCTTTGCCTCCTGCTTATGGAAAAGGCTTTCAAGAACCACAGTTGGAATGTAAATCCCACCCTGACTGTTCTGTTCAAGTCCTTATTCTAGACTGAGTGACTCATCTGTGGACTTTTGCTACTGTGAATTATTATACACATGGATTATCCTGATGTGGGAAGATGTGAGATCATGCCAGTGGGCTAGAGATAAGATCTTCCTAAAGAGGAATGGAAGCTACATTGTGAGATAGAGATACTGAAGAAAGACCTTTCTCTCTCTCTCTCTATACATACATATATATATATATAATATATATATACACACACATATACATATATATATGAGGGACTCTCCATATATATGGAGAGAGAGAGGACTTTCTTCATATATATATATATATATCTTTCTCTATCTCTGCATCTCTGAGTCAAAAAAAGGAGAAGGAGGAGGAAGACAAGCAAGAAGAAAACTGAGATTCTTAAGGCAAGGAGGCAAAGCTTGTCACTTTCCCTTGGTTTCTGGAGCTAGTCCTATTTAGTTACTTCTCTCCACAGCCACCAACTTTTAATAAAGGCTGTTGCACAGAAAGCCAACTGTGTTAGTTGCGTGAAGATACCTAGAGCCCAAGGCAATAAAAGGCACCATAGTCTTCTTTGCCTAGTTGAGGCCAGCATGGTTGTGGCAACATTGCAACATGGGCAATTATTCATGTCAGATTCCAGGAAGCAGAAGTAAGCAGTAAAACAAGGAGAGGTCCAAGGTGAGCTGAGAATAGGTGGTAGGAACAGGCAGCAGTGGTTAGGAGTGACTACAGCATCCATTTACTTAGGAATGAAGGTGAGAAAAATGTGGTTAACCCCAAGGGAATGTACCCCCTTATAGATGAATGTTTGTTTACATTATAGTAAAAGACAAAGAATGTACATCAGTTTTAAAAGTTTTAAATGTTGGATCATATTTATTATCACCATACATTTCATGCGTTACAGTTTTGGAAGGTGCAATACTCATTAGTTCCTCCAAGGCTGTGGTAAAATGTGAGACCTTTATTTTGCAGAGATGAAAACTTATCAGAAAATAAAAAAATCAAGAGTACATTCCCAACACCTGTAAACTTTTGCAGCTATTTCTTTTTTCTTTTCTTTCTTTCTTTCTTTTTTTTTTTTTTTTTTTTTTGAGATGGAGTCTCACTCTGTCACCCAGGCTGGAGTGCAGTGGCGCAATCTCAGCTCACTGCAAGCTCTACCTCCCGGGTTCACGCCATTCTCCTGTCTCAGCCTCCTGAGTAGCTGGGACTACAGGCACCCACCACCAAGCCCGGCTAAGTTTTTGTATTTTTTTTGGTAGAGACGGGGTTTCACCGTGTTAGCCAGGATGGTCTCGGTCTTCTGACCTCATGATCTACCGACCTTGTGCTGGGATTACAGGCATGAGCCACTGCACCCGGGCTTTTGCAGCTATTTCTTATACTCGATATTGTACTGATCTATCTTATACATTGTAAAACATACATAAGCATAGAAATTTCAAAAAGATAAGAAAACATATATCAAAATACAAGTTCTCATGTGTTATTCTCACACCCCAATGTATCATCCAACCCCTGTGGTGCTCAGTCCCATTTGTAGCCCCTGACTTAGAAGTGAAGATCATGGGACTTGGAGTCTGATATTGTTTGGCTCTGTGTCCCCACCCAAATCTCAGTGTGAATTGTAATAATCCCTATGTGTCATGGGAGGGACCTGGCGGGAGGTAACTGAATCATGACGGTGGGTTTTTCTTGTGCTGTTCTCATGATAGTGAAAAAGTCTCATAAGATCTGATGGTTTTATAAAGGAAAGTTTCCCTGCACAAGCCCTCTTGCCTGGTGCCATGTAAGATGTGACTTTGCTCTTCCTTCTCCTTCTGCCATAATTGTGAGGCCTCCTCAGCCATGTGGAGCTATGAGTCCATTAAACCTCTTTTCTTTATAAATTACCCAGTCACGAGTATGTCTATTACCAGCATGAGAAAAAAACTAATACAGAGTCAAACAAATCTAGATTAGAATCTCAGTTTAGCTACTTACAGGCTTTGGGATTCTGAATCTCAGTTTCCTAGACTCTAAAAGCATAATAATGCCCCACAAATAGTTTTTTGAAAGATTTGCATGAGATGATGAATACAAATCATTTAGCATTGTCCCTATGTTTTTGTGCCTACTACACAGTAGGTACTCAATAAATACCAATCATTACTTGTCACCATTAGACATCTGAAGCCTGCTGGGGTCTGAAGAACCACGATAATGCCTTTCTCTGTAGAAAGAAGCCCATAGGGAATGTTTCTTTGTAAGGAAAGTGTTAATGAAAATACATCATTGATAGATAATAAAGAAAAACCCACCGGAACAGACAAAAGTGATGGTCTAAGGGATGGTAAGTAGTTACTTACTGTATTTATTATCCAGAGAGGAATACAGATTATATATTTCATGAGCCAGATGGGAATAGTTATTTAATCTACAGTAACGACTACTCTAAATGGCTCTATTGAATCTCTACTTGAAAGTATACTTCAGAAGCGTTGCAGGCTATGAGGGAATAAAGCGAGAAACAAATGTAGTGGTTAAAGGATATTTTTGCTAAAGCTTAATTAAACTTGAGATTTTGTACCATTCTGTGTATAATCTTCAAAAGATTTTTTTTCTGAAAAAGAGACCAGAAAGGGTGCTATGAAATTAGCCTTAGAGTTATGTAGATTTTGAAGGGCCCTTAAGAAAAAAATATGTAAAAAAAAATACAGATTTCAATTTGAAGCAAAGAATTGAAACTGCTTTCTGGCAGCCCACACTTCCAACAGCATTGGTACCTACTTGAAATGAACAACTGCTAAAGGAAACAGCTGGTAGAAAGCTGTTACTGCAAAGCAAAGTGCAATATGCATGCTGTAATTAGTTTGCAATCATTACTCAGTCCACTGTTGGAGAAAAACCTTGATTTGATCACACCAAAAGCATTTCTATCAGTGAACAAAATTCAGGAAAATCCTTTCCCCAAATCCAAATCAAACTCTCACCTTTACTACAGCTATGATATCATGATGATTTTTCCTATGGGTCCAGAGTAAAAACCAGACCACAAAGAGGTATATAAAACAAGAATTGTCTGTTTACCTGGAAGAAGTCCCTTAAAACAATAGCTGATCAGTTTTGAATGTTTGCCATATGTTAGACTGGAGCTGTCCAAAAGACATATAATGCAAGTCATAGATGGTAACCATATAGAGAATGTCAAATTTACTAGTAGCCGCATTTTTTTTAAAAAAAAGAAAGAAGTAAATTTAATTTTCATGCTGTATTTTCTTTAACATGGTCTATCCAAAACATTATCTTTGTGATACATAATCAATAAAAAAAATGATTAATGAGGTATGTTACATCCTTTTTTCTACCGAATGTTCTAAATCTGGTGTGTCATTTACACATACAGCACATTTCCGTTTGGACTGGCCACAGTTCAAATACTCAATAGCCACATGTGGCCAGTGGCTTCCATGTTGACAATGCAATTCTAAATGATTTACATGACTTATATCTTTTAATTGTCTCAGTTATCTTCTGATGGAATAATGATTACCCAATTTCACACATAAGAAAAAGGAAGCACAAGAGGAATAAGATCTTCCTCAAGGTCACAAAGCAAGGAGTTGGCAGACTCAGGAGGATTCCAGGCGTTCTGATTTCAGAGGCTGCCCTCCTTATCACTGCATTTTCTTGCCTCATGGACTCCTCTGTATAGCTCATGGACTCTGCTTCCTGACCAATGAATTTGAAAATGCTAAAGATTACCATTAAAGTTACCAATAGACAAGAAAATAGCCTTCATTTTTTAGCCTTTCCCACAACCACCATATTTTAGGGTAAATGCTGTTATATGTTGTGTCAATTTTATAGATATAGAAACTGAGGTTAAAAAAAAAAAAAAAAAAACACTGTCCTTTCCACAAGGTCACAAAACTAGAATGTGTTGGAGCTGCGATGCAACCCTAGGCCTTCTGACTCTAGAATCTAAGCACTAACTACTGGTTTGGTTCCGTTAACAGATCTGACCACAAAATAGACAAAGACATATTATCTAGCATATAGAAATAATAATAACCTCCAATGGCCACAGGACCAAAACAAGAACAATGAGCCAACTTAATTAATTCAATAAATTCAATAGAAAATATAACATGCAAGGCAGTCACTTTTAGTGAAGATTAAAATTTGTGAATTTGCTGTGTGCTAACTAATGCTTGGTAAGGAAAAAGCCATAGAGTTTAATATCTTACCTCCAGCTTAGCATAGAGAAAATGGATGAATGGTCTACCAACCCTCAGAATTTCCACTTCATGGACTACTAAGGGTAGTATTTTCCCTTGCTACTTATTCCAAAATTCTAACCATCAGAATTGCCATTTAGAATTAGTTAATGAAGACTGGTTTATCAAAACCCAGATCCCTTAAGTAATTATTAAAGATATACAAAGGAAGGATAGCCCGGCTACAGTAAGCAAATAAAGCAAGTTATAGAATAGTGCTTAAGTAGTGTGGTGACCATTTTTGCTGAAACAGCAACAACATAGAAAACAGTATGACAAAAATACACATCAGTGCTTTTGAGAGTATTGAGGAAATTGCATGAAACCTTAATTTCTACATTATATATTTCTGTAATGTGTGAATTGTTATAACCAGCTTAGGTTATACTGGTAAACAAAAATGATGGATGGTGGATCAATAGGTAGATGAGATGAGATAGATACATTAGATGGATGGATGGATAGATAGATAGATACCAAATGCTCCTGTATAACCTGGGAACATCCCCTGTAGGGTAGGTTTTTCTCTATCTCTCACTTGAAGAGATTAGTTTCAGAGATATTCTTTGACTTTTTGAAAGACACCAAGTAACAGAGCCTGAGGACTAACTGGGAAGGGATATATTTCTGTGGGGGCAAATTACAGAGATGGGGAAACTTTGCAATTTGGCGGTACCTAAGAGGATAAACCCGAAGGTGGGTCACTGGGGAGAAGGCAAAAGGAAAGACAGACATCAGATGGCCATTCAAAGATGCTATCCTTCTGGTATTTTAAATGCAATGAGAAGTTGTATCTACTAGTAACTATTTTCTCAAAGACTTAACTTGCAAATTTTGCCGCGGCTGTGACCTAAATCCTTCGCAATCTATCCCTTTCTAATCATCTTTATTCCAATGACAAATTCCAAATTTGTATTCCCAGCACAGACCTCTACTTTGTCTTTCAAATCTATATAAGTATACTTGGAAATGAGAACATATGTGTTCCCCCAAAGCTCCATACAGGAATGTGTATAGCAGTACTATGAGTAGGAGCAAAAAACTGGAACAAGTTTATGCAGCAATGAGAACGGATGAACCACAATTACAGGAAAATGAATGAAGCTCATAAACAAGACGCGGAGCGAAGGGTAAACACCAAAGGGTACATGTTGCATGGCTCTATCCAAATCAAGTTTAAAAGCAGGCAAGACTAATATTTGGCATTAGAAACCAGGGTATGGTTGCCTTCAGGTGGTAGTGCTTAGAATGGGGAAGACAATGGACTTCTGTGGCCCTGGTCATGTTTATTTCTTGAAGTGAGAGCTGGTTACATAGATGTGTTCAATGTGAGATAATTTATTATGCTACAAATTTTATGTGTACATATTTGTATGTATGTTTTAGATTTATTTTAAAATTTTTAAAATAGATCTCACAAACTGATAAACATATTTTCAGACAAAGTAGATAATTATATTTTTATATTCCTTAGGTAAGGATAATTTTGCATACTTGTTGAGTCTCTCTCCGCCTTCTTTTGTCTTAGAAACCCAGGTCAGGAGACACTTTATCCATCTTCTCAGTGCATTTTTTGTAATAGGGTCATCCATTGCCCCTACAACCTCTTCAAAGTCTGATACTTTAAGCAATATTAATAATACTTGTGCTGTTAATTTTATCCAAGTTGTAAGATAATCTACAACTGCTAACTAATTATTCCTTTATGATTCCAGAGAAATTAAAAATTGATCTAAGTTTTACTTTCCCTACTTAAGAGGTAGAGAAACTAAGATGAAAAATGTCAACTGATTTTCACAAATATTCCCAGCAGAGACAGAAAGAAAGAGAGAAAGGGGAAGAGAGTGAGAGGAGGAGGAGGAGAAGAAAAAGAAAAAGAAGCAGGTGAAGGAATAAAAAAGAGGAGAAGGAGAAAAGGAAGGGGGTGAAAAAAAGGGAAGAGGAAAGAAATTAGAGATGAAGGGATAAGAACTGTTTGGGAGTGGGACAGGGAGGAGAAGATGAGGAGGCTTTATATAGGTCTATAAAACAGGAAGCAGACATGTTGATTTGGAAATGCCCTATAATTTGTGTTCCTCAGCTGGGATGCTGGTTTCTCTCTCTGCACACTAGCTAGTTTTTAGGATTGAGTCATGAGGATAAAATCAGAAGGAGAAGGCAATGCCTTAGGGAAAGTCAAATAAAAATCAAATGCCAGGACAGACAAGTAAAAGAAATGCTGTCCCACATCCCTCAAGAACAAACCTTGAGCTGGGGAGATGGCCGTGGAAACATGAAGGCGGGTCAGAAGTCTGAAAACATCAGGATTGGTGGATGCCTAGGGCTCCTGGAAGTACTAAGCTTTTGGCTGGACACTTCATTCAGCATGGAGGTTATGGTAAGAGGAGGCTTGGATAAATGTCCTTGACACAGAGAATGCAAAAAATTAGAAGTTCTCCTTGCTGTCATGATGGTCATAGAGGTGCAGAGGGTAGTAGAGGACCCAGGGATGCTTGGAATGCGGGCACAAGAGGCTGCAGTGCATGCAGACACCAGATGCAAATGAACGAGACCACCGTCACCACCATCAGAAGATGCCTAAGGAGCCTGCTCAAGCCAGCTCACTAGTTAACCGTCCAGCCACTCCCAAACAAGGAAGTGTAAGTATGTACTCCTCTGTTACCTGGTGCATATACTCAAACACTCAGACCTCCCTACCAGTGCCGAATTGCAGAAAAGATAATGAATGAGGCAGATTTCCTACACAGATCAAGTATAAAGAGACCATGGAAACAAAGGGAGTTGAACTTTGATTGGACTGAAAGGAGATTATTTAAACCAGAAGACATTGACCTATTTTTAATTGATAAGTGTGAGTTTCCTGAGACTGAGCAAGGTGTGGTTTCTTAAGGAAAAAAAGAAGCTTACTTTATTGAAAATATAGAAGTTATATTTTCTTTCTACGTATAAGTACAGTATGAGCACATCTGTGACCCCACTATGGTAGACAAGAATACTCCAAGTAGTTCACGCCCAATTAAATATTCCAAATAAGAAACTCCTTCCAACAAACCAAAATGTTTATCAGATCACCAACATTTTTTAACGTTATTGGTTTATGGAAGATATTTGATGAAAAGTTAGGAAAATAATTTTCTTTGATTTCTTATAACAAAACAGATTAGTGACCTCTATATATTTTCCTCTGTCAGCCAAGATTTTCATCAAAATGTCAGCAATTGGATACAAGAAGCACTCTGAAAGAAGACACCCAATGCAAAGACCTGTATCTAGAATGAAATAGAGTTGTGTGGGACCACAAAGGGAAAAGATTATCTACCTGTGTAACACTGTAACTGTGAAATATATATCTTTATATATTAAAAATCATTGTATACATTCTGCTGGGGTAAAGCTGACTTGTCAGATAAAAGGCTTCAGTTTCTTCAACTGTAAAATGAATGATGAGCAATGGAAAACCACTAACGTCTCTCTAGTTCTAAATACTATGGCTTGAGGATGTGAGATGATTCAAGATGGAATGATCAGAAAAAGGCTGTTCATGTTATTGCATCTGCTCAAAATGGGTAGATGCAGAAGTTTTATAATACCTCTGGTGCCCAGCAGCACCTAGCAGAGTGTCTGGGACATACAATTTATTGGGTATTCGGTATTAGTATTGGGCATGAGCTTATGGAAACTCCTACAGGTAGTAAATATGACTTCTGGTGTACTCCTTATAACCAAATTCCATAACAAAAGACTATGTATTCCTGGGAGGCAGAGGCTGCAGTGAGCTGAGATGGCACCACTGCACTCCAGCCTGGGCAACAGAGCGAGACTCCATCTCAAAACAACAACAAAAACAAAACAAACAAACTATGTACTTCTGTGAAGGAGAATTCGGCTCAAGAGACATTACATACTTGACTCGTATCAGACTTAACAGCTACTGTATTTTTTAGGATATATTAGACAGTAAATGGATGTGATTGTATGCAAACATATCTGTGATATCAATTTTCTGGTTCAATTTTGTTCATTAAATCAGAATCTCAGAATTAGAAGGGTAGTTAGACATTAACCAATAAAATTCCCGAATACAAAAGATGAGAAAACTGAAGAGGTTGGGAACATTCCTAAAGATAAATAATTATTTCATGACGGAACCAGTTTATCTGCTCTTTAATCAGTGTCTGGCCTCTGTCTCCCTACTGAATTAGGCAGTAGGCAGTCATGAATGTGAGCTATTGTCTGGATATTGCCATTTGAATCAGTATAGTTGGTATTACTAGTAACCAGAAAACAGGATACTTAGGTCCTAGTTCTGTTACTAATTGATTATGTGACATTGGCAATCACTTAACTTCATGATATATCAGCATTTCAATTTTCTGTAAAATTATGGGTCTCTTTTAGCTAATCAATAGTACATTGATATATCTTTGGGGTTAGAAATATAATTTTTTTTTTAAGAGATAGGGTCTTGCTCTGTGGCTCAGGCTGGAGTACAGTGGCATGATCATACCTCATTACAACCTTGACCTCCTGGGCTCAAGTGATCCTCCCAACTCAGCCTCCCCAGTAGCTGGGACTACAAGTGCCTACCATGTCCGGCCAAGTTTTTATTTTTTGTAGAGATGGGGGTCTCATGATGTTGCCCAGGCTGATCATGAACTCCTGGCCTCAAGCAATTATCTCTCCTCAGTCTCCGAATGTGTTGGGATTACAGGCATGAGCCACCACTCCCAGCCTTATAATTTTTGTCTTTAAAAATAGCAATATTTTCCTTTTAAATTCAGAACATGTTTGAATCTGCATGAATGAGGTAGAATTTATCTTTGATCAATGAAAACCTTCAAGATGGCAATTTCAGACAAATGAATCCTTTCATTTTCTTACAAATTAATAAGTGCCCTGATCCAGATAACTGTCCAATTGTTTCTGTCTTTCCATTGCAACACTGGAGTCTAGGTACAGCAATTATCTGGTAAGTCATAGTGAGAAGACTAACTCATTGTGCCAGGCACAAAATGAGTACTCAACTATTTCTGATTGCTTAAACTCAAAATTCTGAATTAGTATATTTCTAAATATGCCGTTCCATTGACAGATCTTGCATTTTGGATGCTTTACTTGCAGGGAGAAAAACATAGTACAAAGAATTATATACTACTCATATGTATTATTTATTATAATTGACTTAATATTTATTTTAAAATTAATATAAACTCTGAATGATATTTATCTAGTAAAATTCTAAAATTTTTCTAAACACAGGATAACATAGACTGGTCTTGTTCTACTGTATTCTTCTGAGTTGTAGTTGACAATCCAATTCTCAAATACTATGCCTTGGGTTTAAATGGAACACCACTGAAATCAAAGGTACAAACAGCCTATTCATGTCTCATTGCATTATTATTCTAATTAATATAAGTCACACAGGTGCAATGTGTGATGAGAGGCATTTATAAATTAATAAATAAACACATTTCAAAAGCACTGTGACTTATAAACATAATGCCTCAATAAAAAAATAAGACACTATTGTCCAAAGACTGTTTGTTGGATTATTAGTTTATAAGCAAGCAAACAGAAAAATGACAGAAATTTCAAACAGTAACCTCTCTGGAGGGAAACAAAGCAGTTCAATAGAAACAAACAGCTGTACATAAAAGACTGAGTTAAGGGTAATTAAAAAAAATCCTGAGAAAATGATAAGTTCAGTGAATATCCTTTTGAAAGAGAGACAGAGATACAGAAACCTGGTACTGAAATAATATCTTGTGGCTTTACAAAGCTTTTTATCCAAGGACCCATCCACTTTACAAAAACAAATTTGATAATTTTCCACACATGCTTTTGACGCTGGGTAAGTGCTATGTTACGGCAACCTTTTATAGACAGAAGAGTTGGAACCAGAAGGATGACCGACGCACAGGATCAGTAATTAGCAGTGCTCAGAACAGGGCCATGAACCCCTCTCCCAAATTCCACTGCTTCAGCCCTTCTCCTACTTTTCCATCTTGCTGAATGAGCACCAATGGGTAACACAGTTGAAAGCAAAGTCACCATAATACTAAGTATTTAGCACCCTTCTTCCAAGGTGCTTGGCAGACATTACCTCATTAATCTTCACAACATCTTTAAGAAAGTGGGAGAGATTGTCTCCACCCTCATTTAATGAATGGGGTAGCAATTGCTTAAGGCCAGGACATGATTCAATGTCATGGCTAAAAACGGAGCCACGTTCCTGAAACCCTCACTCAGGTCAGTGCACTATCAGCCACTTTAGGAGTACAGGTAGCTCTTGGATCAGTTTACAGTGAAGGAAGATAATTCCCAGTGTTGGCAGACATGGAAATAGACCAGATGAATAACACTACCCATTGTTACCAAATGCAGCAAAATACACGATTCATGTGTTAGCCAAACAAATGTTTATTGAAGGCCTGCTAGAAGCAGTTTGCTGTTGGGAGAAACAAAGAAAGGAAATGAACTAAGTTAAGGAAAAAAGACCCATAAATCAAACATGAACACTCCACTCGAATAATTTAGATTCATTCATTCATTCATTCATTCATTCATCCTCTTGTTCAATGAATGAGAAACCTTCCAGATCCTTTCAAAGTGTGGAGGATACAAATACAAATCAGACCTTACCTTTAAGAAGATTAGTTGGCCAGGCTAATCAGATATTTAAAACTTGGAGTCTACAGGAATAAATATTAAATCAAAGTTATGCCCAGCTATCAGAGAAGCAAAAAAGAATAGCATTTAAGAAAGATGGACACTTATTTATTTATTTATTTATTTATTTATTTTTATTTTTTGAGACATAGTCTCACTCTGTCACCCCGGGTGGAGTGCGATGGGGTGATCTGGGCTTACTGCAACCTCCACCTTCCGGGTTCAAATGATTCTCCTGCCTCTGCCTCCCGAGTAGCTGGGATTACAGGCTCCCTACCACCACGTCCAGCTAATTTTTGTATTTTTAGTAAAGACAGGGTTTCACCATGTTGGCCAGGCTGGTCTCAAACTCCTGACCTTGTGATCCGCCCGCCTTGGCCTCCCGAAGTGCTGGGATTACAGGTGTAAGCCACCGACCCAAAAGGTGAACGTTTAGTAGGATGATGACTACACTAATATAAAGCACGTGGGCTAGAAAGGGAAACTACTAACCATCTATTTTTGTGTATTGGGCCTGGATTTTCAAAGTATGTTTACCTGGGCTCATCAAGGATGGGGTGATGGGAGTCCCACAAAGAGAGGCGGAAGGGCAGGAGACAGAAGTTCACTTCTCTACTTCTGTTCTGATCTCTGTGCTTTACTTGGCTAAACTAGACCAGAAAATGAGTTAACACTGGGTGACCACCTAGGATAATGGGAGATAGTAGACCAACCATTTTTCCCATTATCTTTACTGAAGGGGGCATGCGGCCCTTGATACAGAACCTAGTTTTCTTCCCAGGACTTCGGGACATCTTGTTGCTTTATGAAAACACCTTTGTGCTCTCCATGCCTGTTACCATTTACATTAAGACGGGTGGATACGGCAAGTTTCTGCACGCCCGCGGGTACATCTGCATTATACGGGATGTGATCGTGCAGTGGTGTGACTAAACACTCTATTTATGTGTGAGGGTTTATATAATGTTTTATATATTTTTCAAACATGCTGCTCCACAAATTATCTCATTTTGATCTTTACAACACGTCTGTGAGTACACAAGACGTATAATATGATGTCTGCTGACAGCTAAGGAAAATGAAGCTCGGAGAGTTCAAAGCTGTGCCTGAGTTAAAACAGAAAACAAGATGGAGAATCCGACTCCATACAGGGCCTCCTGACTCTGTCTCTGTCCAGACATTTCCTGAGACTCCCTAATGAGGCTGAGAGCTGAGAGTCTGAAAAGACTGGCAATAGATAAAGATCGCTAGGTGTCCAAAAAGAGGTGAGACCCGTGAGAAAGAGAGTAGCATCCCTTCTTCTCAGTTCCTGATGTGTTCTAGCAAGTTCTCAGGTGCGTTGAGAACTGAAGAGAGTTAGGAAATCCTCAAAGGGAGCACACAGGTGGAGCTGGACCACGCCCTGTCTACTTTCAAACTGTCCTTCCCTGCGCTGGTGGGACGAGGATTCTGCCTAAAAACATTTAACCCAAGAATTTCCAGTGCCTATGATTCGGCCCCACTTGAGTGGACAGGTGGAAATTCCACTAGAACCAGATTGATAATAATAATATAACAAACCAGAAAGAAATAATCGTTCATCACGAGTAGCTCTTAGAGAAAATTCCATGACACCAATCACCACGTTTGTTTGAAGATGTGCTCAAGCTAAAGTCAGCTTGGAGATGACCAGAGGGAAATATAGGTATGACTGCATCACATCTTTATAAACTCAAGGAAGAGCAACTTTCCAAGGGAACATGTAGAAATATCTTTACTGTTGAAATTCCTTCTGATAGTGCTTTTTTGGATTTGATTCTAATAAATAATTTTTTTTTTTTTTTTTTTTTTTTTGAGACAGGGTCTTGCTGTGTCACCAAGGCTGGAGTGCAGTGATGATCTTGGCTCACTGCAACCTCCGCCTCCCAGGTTCAAGCAATTCTTGTGCCTCAGCCTCTTGAGTAGCTGAGACTACAGGCACACACCACTACATCTGGCTAATTTGTGTATTTTTTGGTAGAGACAGGGTTTCACCATGTTGACAAGGCTGGTCTCAAACTCCTGACCTGAAGTGATCCACCTGCCTCAACTCCCAAAGTGCTGGGATTATTGGCATGAGCCACAGTGGCCAGCCTCTAATAAATAAATCCTTTTAAGCATTTAAAGCTAATACTCCTCTGTGCCAACTTAACATAAAAATTGAGAATTTTGGGAACCAGCTAGGAGTAATGCATTGACCTCCCAATGAACATATTTTTCCCTAAAGTCCCTACAGGTGGTCAGTAGGATTCTAGAGTTTTATATGCTGGTCTTCAGCCCTTCATCTCACCCTTAATCCAATTCCTCCTTTACCATCACCATGAGTTCGTCCATGTTGTATGCCTGATTTTCAAAAATACTTTCACAAGAATTTCCCTGCTGCCTTCCCACCACTTTGTGAGGCAGGCATTCCTCCAAAATGGCACTCAGAGGTTGTAATTTCTCTATTTTTAGATCTATCTCACCCTGTGTGCATAGCAAGCTCTATCTCATTCATCTTCATACCTGACACCGTGTGTGATACAAGATATTTTTGGGCCGGGCGCGGTGGCTCAAGCCTGTAATCCCAGCACTTTGGGAGGCCGAGGCGGGTGGATCACGAGGTCAGGAGATCGAGACTATCCTGGCTAACATGGTGAAACCCCGTCTCTACTAAAAATACAAAAAACTAGCCGGGCGTGGTGGCGGGCGCCTGTAGTCTCAGCCACTTGGGAGGCTGAGGCGGGAGAATGGCGTGAACCCGGGAGGCGGAGCTTGCAGTGAGCCGAGATCATGCCACTGCACTCCATCCTGGGAGACACAGCGAGACTCCGTCTCAAAAAAAAAAAAAAAAAAAAAAAAGATATTTTTGAAGGAATCAGTGGAAAGAAATAAGGAAAGGAAGGAAGTGATAATAGGTATGTTATCCCTGGTTTACAAACAAACAGAAAACTTAAGTGACCTGATTTTTATATATATAATATACATATATATTTATTATTATTATTATTATTATACTTTAAGTTCTAGGGTACATGTGCACAACGTGCAGGTTTGTTACATATGTATACATGTGCCATGTTGGTGTGCTACACCCATTAACTCATCATTTACATTAGGTATATCTCCTAATGCTATCCCTCCCCCCTCCCCCCACCCCACGACAGGTCCCGGTGTGTGATGTTCCCCTTCCTGTGTCCAAGTGTTCTCATTGTTCAATTCCCACCTATGAGTGAGAACATGTGGTTTGGTTTTTTGTCCTTGCGATAGTTTGCTGAGAATGATGGTTTCCAGCTTCATCCATGTCCCTACAAAGGACATGAACTCATCCTTTTTTATGGCTGCATAGTATTCCATGGTGTTTATGTGAAGTGGCCTGATCTTAGTGGTCACACAACTGGATAGCAGCAATCCAATCCCAATCTCTCAGACTCACAGTTCCATGATATTAACCCCAAATTCTGCTGCCAACAACAGATGGGAGAATTCTAGCTCCCACCCAAAAATGGACACAGAGAATGGGAAGTTTATCAGATTGCCCATTTCTTCTCTATGGCTTTCCCTAGGCAGAATGAATGGATCTTCCCATTCTGTGTCTGGTGCACCTCTTTCCTCTCAGGTAGATCATTTGTTTTGCGTGTGCATCCCTCAGAAGGATCTGGACTGCCCTGATGTCAGGACTGAGCATTCAACTGGTACTTAGTAAATGGATGAATAAGGAGACAGAAGAAAGAAAGCAGAGATAAAAAGAAAAAATAATGTATCTTTTCATTTATTTATCAGGCAAGCATAGGTAAGATGACATCCATGCCACTATCTTATGTAATAACACTGCCAAGAAGCTCAGGGGGATAAAAACTCACACAATGTTTGTTAGAGTGAATCATACATCTAAACTACAGCTATATTTTATTTCAGTATTAAATACATTTTAGAAGATAACGAAAGCAGAGCTATGAGGAGCAAACCCTCAAAAGTACACAAAAGTACACAGTTATCAATGGGGATGCCTTTTTGCAAGTGGAACAGATAACAGAGTTGAAGCATTGAAACCAACTTTCCTTCCCACGCACACATTCCATTCCATTAACACTCAGATCATGGAAGAACGGGTTAATATTCATAGGGTTCCTGAGAAGAGACACAATATAAGGCTCTGTAGGTACGCATGCATGGGCTTTGGCCAATTCCATGGTGCTCAGGCCCTTGGATTTCAAGGCCCAATGAGTTCTGTTAGGGGGAAAAGTGGGCTTCTGATATAAGGTAACAAATAGTTTATTTTTCTCAAAAAAAAAATATCATTTACATTATGTCATTGTGGCAAAAACCCTTAAAATGCAGAAAACATGGGACCTCATTTCAGAGAGAACTAATATTTTGAAGTTACATAAATCTAGCTTTATGAAAAGTCATTTCACTGGCCTCAGTTTCCCATTTTGCTGCTGACTAGTACAAACTTCATCGGGGACCTGCAGGAGTCCATAGATGGGTGCTTCATTTACAAACTGGTATTAGGGAGTTAATGCCCTAGATCATCACTACCAAGATATTAAAAAGAGGGCAGCAGTAAGCTTAGAGCAAATAGAAGCAACAATAAGTAGTGGAGAGTAAGTTAATGAGCACTACAAAGACAATGGACTCGTGGAATTAATTTTCTTTAGAGTATTAGAGATCAATGAGATATATACATATGATCTACATATATATCTATGTATATATATTTTTAGATCTATTTCATTGTGTGCTCTATTCCATTCATCTTCATACCTGAAACCGTGTGTAATACAAGATATTTTGAAGGCAATCAGTGGGAAGAAATGAAAGGAAGGAAGTGATAATAGGTATGTGTATATATATGTAGATGATATCTACATATATCTATGTGTATATATGTACATCATATATGTATATATGTATATCATATATACACACATATGTATAAATATATACAGATCATGTATATATATGATCTCACTCTGTTGCCCAGGCTGGAATGCAGTGGTGTGATATTGGCTCACTGCGGGCTTGACTTCTGGGGACTCAAGCAATCCTCCCAGTTCAGCCTTCCAAGTAGCTGGGACTACTAATTTTTCTGTAGTTTTTTGTAGAGATATGGTCTTACTTTGTTGCTCAGGTGGGTCTCAAATTCCTGGGCTCATGTGATCCTCCCACCTGGGCCTCACAAATTACTGGGATGAGAGGCATGAGCCACTCTCTGGCTTCAATGATTTAACAGTTAGACATGTGAATGATAGAACTGTAAAAGGTGGAGCAGCAGCCATGGGCTCTCTATGAAACTCCATCAGCTACATAGAGACTTGAAACTCACCACCAGGTTTAACCAGGGCAACATTCTCAAATTTCACACTCACTTTATGCACAGGAGCATTAGGTCTGTGGCAGAGAGATCCTCAGTTATCCCAGGAAAGAATGTTATTGATGTTTTAATTTGCAAATTTGCATTTCCCGAATATGGGAATTATAGTCATGAAAAACAGAGTGATAGTTAAATTCAATATCTCCCTTGCTTTCTGTTTCTTCCTTAAACATGCCAAGTGTGATTGCTCTTAGAGCCTTTTTATTGTAGCTCCCTCTTCCTAGAATTGTTCAACCCTGTAATTCAGGATCTGACTTTTTCTTGACTTTCTGGTCTCAGCCTAAATATTGCCTCCACAGAGAGGCCTCCTGGAACTACACTATCTGAGATAGGTACCTATGCATTGAGTGTCATATCACTGGTATTTCGTTTCTCTGCATAGGACTGATCACTCATTTGATACCTTTTATTGTTTGTTTATTTTCTTGTTGTCAGTCTGTATCATCACCACCCTATCAATCCCTGGTACCTGGATGGTATGTTTCATAGCAGATACTCAATAAGTATTTGTCGAACAAAAAGATCAACTAGTCCAGCATAACCCTCCTTTTATAGATAAGGAAGAGGGGTTCAGAAAGGCAAAACTATCTCAACACATAGTTACTTTGTGGCAATGTGGAGGGTAAAAAAGACGATTCATAGGGTTAATTTCTAGACCCATGTTTTTTCCATGATTTTATGTTCATATTACCCTGAGTTTGGCTTTATGTTCAGGAAATAGATAAACAGACAAAAAAACTGAAAGTGTAAAGAGGGTATGGATGGATTTGCAATTTGTCATTTCACCAAGGCCTTAATCCACTGACATTATTCTGTCTTTCAAGTTCTGACGAAAGTTAAAGAATAGATATAGTCATGTACATGGTATAAATTTAGGGACCATGATGAAATACCCTTACTTTAAACATTTCATGAATGTCTGTAACTTATTCCATGAAAAAGCTATTCCTTAGGATTGAGACATTGACCTCTGAGATTTTCTTTGTCAAGAACAAAATCCTCCTGGACACCATTAAGTGAGTAAGCCAGTACCATTCCTAACTCCCCTCTCTCTTGCACTCTTTAGAGTCTGATAAAACTAAATGCAGCACTTAAGCTCCCAGCACCCTTTACATCCAGGGCATCATATAACAAAGATCTGGACAATGAAACGTAAATGAAATCTACAGGGTAACTTCAAAGGAAACTTTTGCTTTCCTAATAAAGAATTGGACATTGCAGATTTTTTCCTTTCTTCCTTTCTGCCTTGAATATGTACTTGCTTTTGGAATTTGGGCAGCCATGTTTTAACTATGAGGGAAATATCACAGAGATCTCAGAGATGCTGGCCAGACATTGAGCCACTGAAATGCTGCCAGCCGCTCCCACCTCCAGAGTTTTAGTATGTGAGAAAAATACATTTTTATTTGCATAAGCCAAGTGAGTTGGGTTCTTCTTTACCTGCAGCTAAGAGAATTCCTTTCGACACAAAATTTTAAAAGACCTGAATTTTTGGCTGGGTGTGGTGGCTCATGCCTGTAATCCCAACACTTTGGGAAGCCAAGGTCGGTGGGTCACCTTGAGGTCACAAGTTCGAGACCAGCCTGGCCAACATGGCAAAAGCCCATCTCTACTAAAAAATACAAAAAGCCAAGTGTGGGGCACACACGCACTGTAGTCCCAGTTACTTGGGAGGCTAAGGCATGAGAATTGCTTGAACCCAGGAGGCAGAGGTTGTGTGAGCTGAGATTGCGCCACTACACTCCAGCCTGGGTGGCAGAGAGAGACTCCGTCAAAAAATAATAATAATAATAATAATAATAATTCCAGAATTTTTTCTGTAGGAATAAAGCCAGAGGAATAAATGCCCTGGCCTCACCTTCCTCTCCGCCCACCTTTAATCTCCTCCCAGTTCTCTAGAAGACAGAAGGCGAGAGAGCCCACTGACCTATAGTCTATAGTCTTTCCCAGGGGCCGAGAGCAGGGTAAAGAAAGACAGAAGTGGATCTAGAGAGGCATACAAGAGAGTCAAGCCAACCAGCAATTTTCAGACTTCTTTTCTTAGGATCAAAGGACTTCCTTCAAATGAAATCAAAAGCCCAATGCCAATATTCAGATGAAAACAGAGCTTCTCCACTTGAACACTGGAGGAGGAGCCAGCACCTCATTCTCTTCACCTCCCTCTTATCCCTGTGGCAGCCATTAACCACCCCTCACCACCACCACATTTCTCAGAGATGTAAACGTATACTGATACCACAGAAATTAAAAGGATCATTAGAAACTACAGTGAGTGATGATGTCAATAAATTGGAAAATCTAGAAGAAATGGATAATAAATTCCTAGACACACACTACCTACCAACATTGAATCATGAAGAAACTCAAAATCTGAATAGACTATTTTATAAGAAATGAGATTGAAGCTATAATAAAAAGCCTCCCAGACAAGAAAAGCCCAGTACTTGATGGCTTCTGATATCGTTTGGCTGTGTCCCCACCCAAATCTCATCTTGAATTTCCATGTGTCGTGGAAGGGACCCAGTGGGAGGTAATTGAATCATGGGGGCAGGTCTTTCCCATGCTGTTCTCATGATAGCGAATAAGTCTTACAAGATCTGACGGTTTTAAACAGGGGAGTTTCCCTGCGTAAGCTCTCTTCTCTTGTCTGCCGCCATGTGAGACATGATTTCACCTTCTGCCATGATTGTAAGGCCTCCCCAGCCATGTGGAACTGTAAGTCCAATAAACTTCTTTCTTTTGTAAATTGCCCAGTCTTGGGTATGTCTTTATCAACAGCATGAAAATGAACTATTACAGCTTCATTGCTGAATTTTACCAAACACTTAAAGAAGAACTAATACCAATCCCACTCAAACAATTCTGAAAAATAGAGGAAGAGGGAATACTTCCAAACTCATCCTATGAAGCCTAGCTTGATACCAAAAGTAGACGAAGACATATCAAAAAAGAAAACTATAAACCAATATCGCTGATGAATATTGATGCAAAAATCCTCAACATAGTATTAGCAAACCAAATTCAACAATACGTTAAAAAGAGCATTCATCATGACCACGTGGGATTTATCCCTGGGATGCCAGGATGATTCAACTTACACAAATATATCAATGTGATACAACATATCAACAGAATGAAAGAAATAATATATAATTGTTTCAATTAATAATGAAAAAGCATTTGATAAAATTCAACATCCCCTCATGATCAAATAAAAACCCTAAAAAAACTGGGTATAGAAGAAACATACCTCAACACAATAAAAGCCATATATGACAACCACAGCTAGCATCATACTGAATGGGAAAAAACTGAAAGCCTTTCCTCTAAGATTGGGAATACAACAAGGATGTCCCCTTTCATCACTGTTATTCAGCATAGTACTGGAGGTCCTAGCTGAAGCAAAAAGACAAGAGAAAGAAATAAATGACATCCAAATTGGAAAGGAAGAAGTCAAATTATTCTTGTTTGCAGATGATATCATCTTATATTTGGAAAAACCTAAGGACTCCACCAAAAAATTATTTGAACTGATAAACAAATTCAGTAAAGTTGCAGGATACAAAATAAACATAAAATATCAGTAGTATTTCTATATGCCAGCAATGAACAATCTGAAAAAGAAATGAATAAAGAAATTCCAATTACAACAGCTGCTAATAAAATAAGACACCTAGGAATAAACTTAACCAAAGAAGTGAAAGATCTCTACAATGAAAACTATAAAACACTGATGCAATAAATTGAACAGGACACCAAAAAATGGAAAGATATTCCATGTCCATGAATTGGAATAATCAATATTGTTAAAAAGTCCATACTACCCAAAGCAACCCACAGATTCAATGCAATCCTTGTAAAAATACCAATGATATTCTTCACAGAAATAGAAAAAATAGTACTAAAATTTTTATGGAACCACAAAAGACCCAGAATAGCCAACGCCATCTGAGCAAAAGAACAAAACTGGAGGAATCATATAACCTGACTTCAAATTATACTACAGAGCTAGAGTAACCAAAACAGCACAGGACTGGCATAAAAACAGACACATAGACCAATAAAACAGAATAGAGAATCCAGAAATAAATCCATATATCTACAGTGAACTCATTTTCAACAAAGGTGCCAAGGAACATACATTGGGGAAAAGACAGCTTTTTCAGTAAATGGTGCCAGAAAAACTGGATATACACGTGCAGAAGAATGAAACTAGACCCCATCTCTCACTATGTACAAAAATCAAATCGAAATGGATTAAAAACTTAAATCTAAGACTTCAGACTATGAAACTACTGAAAAAAACATTGGGGTACCTCTCCAGGACATTGGATTGGGCAAAGATTTCTTGAGTATCTTTGCACAGGTAAGCAAAGCTAAAATGGACAAATAGTGTCACATCAAGTTAAAAAGCTTCTGAACAGCAAATAAAATAACAAAGTGGAAGAGACAACCCACAGAATGGGAGAAAACATTTGCAACGATCCATTTGACAAGGGATTAATAACCAGAGCATATAAGAAACTCAAATCAATAGGAAAAAATGTAATACTCCAATTACAAATGGACAAAAGACCTGAATAGACCATTTGCAAAAGAAGACATACAAATGGAAAACAAGTATGTGAAAAGATCACCATCATTCATCATCAGAGAAATGCAAATCAAAATTACAATGAGATATAATCTCACCCCAACTAAATAGCATTTATCCAAAAGATAAGTAATAATGATTGCTGGCAAGGATGTAGAGAAAAGGGAACCCTCACACACTCTTGGTGGGAATGTAAATTAGTACAGCCACTATGGAGAATAGTATGGAGGTTTCTCAGAAAACTGAAAATAGAACTACCATATGATCCAGCAATCCCACTGCTAGGTATATTATTTTCAAAAGATTTCTTTTCAAAAGAAAAGAAATCAATATATCAAAGAGATACCTGCACTCCATGTTTACTTCAGCACTATTCACAAGAGGCAAGATTTGGAAGCAACCTGAGTGTCCATCAACAGACAAATGGACAATGAAAATGTGGTACATATATACCGTGTACTACTATTTAGCCATAAAAAGAATGAGATCTTTTCATTTGCAACAACATGAATGGAACTGAAGGACATTAAGTGAAATAAGCCAGGCACAGTAAGACAAACTTCACATGTTCTCACTCACTTGTGGGAGCTAAAAATTAAAACAATTGATCTCATGGAGATAGACAGTAGAATGATGTTTACTAGAGGCTGGGAAGGGTAATGGGGGGAGGGGAAATGGGGGTGGTTAATGGGCACAAAGATGTAGTTAGAATGAATAAGATCTAGTATTTGACGGCAAAACACAGTGATCACAGTTTAAGAAGTTATTACACATTTTTAAATAACTAAAAGTATTAGCGGAATGTTTGTAACACAGAAAAGGACAAATATTTGAGGTGATGGATACCCCACTTTTCCTGATGTGCTTATTAGACATTGCATGCCTGTATCAAAATATCTCGTGTATACCAGAAATATATACACCTATCATGTACCCATAAAAATTAGAAATAAAAAAAAATTTCAAAAAGAAAAATTATTTTTAGGATTGTCAGATACAATACAGGATTTTAAGATTGTCAGATACAATACAGAGCACCGTCTGGTAAAATTTGAATCAGATATACAAGGAATAATATTGCATTGGACATACTTAAATTAAAATTTTATTTGTTGTATATCTGATATGAAAATTTACCCAGGCTTCCGGTTATTTATATGTACGAAATCTGATAAACCCACTAATTTATAACATTATTTAGCATAGATGTGAAGGAGCAGGACAGACACAGGAGAGTTAAGTTTTTATAAGGGAGAGAGATATATATAAATACACAGATATTAAGCCTAGAAGTGCTAAAAGTGGAAGAGAAATCCAGAAAGGTAACCTTATAAGGCTTGAAAATAGAATTTATCTAGTTCACAATTTTGTTCATGTCTGGCAGTGAAAAGACCACCGTGCTTTTTCCACCTAAACTGCATCGTTCTTATATTCCCAAATGTCCTGTGTGTAGCGATGCGCTCTTTTAAAGGTTAAGGTGAGAAAGCCACCCCTAGGGAGGAGGAAGAGGGACATGAAGTATTGCTATCGATGATGTCCTCAAATCCTGGCTTCTCGACTCCCAATCTGGGACATTTGGCTGTTTTCACAGGCAGAAAATGTTCCTCATCCAATTAAATAAAATGAAGCAGAAGCCAGGTGGAATGCTTCCAGTTAAATACTTGCTCCTCTTATCTTCTCATTCACACCCTTCCCCTCATTATCACAACTGAGCACATCAAGCACACGCTCTGTTTCTAATAAAGATGTTCCCACTGTATTCCTAATGAAAATAGTGCACAGATAATAGCCCCTTTCCTTTATGAAAGATAGGAGTGACACTGAAGCCCCAGAGGTTCCCGGAAAAGCTGGCATGCTGGTGAGTTCCCCTCATGAATTCCTCGGTTAGTGAGGAGAGAGGAACGGGGTGTTTACAAATTCCTTTATTAGAAACTCAGTTCTGTTGACATCATCTGATTCCAATTTATCTAATTTTTAACAGAGTCATAGAGAACTTATCTTCATTCAGAACCTTATTAGAAGTTAAATACACACACAATCAGAACAGGTTATCAAAATCTGAACCTTCAGTGACACCTAATTGGGCCAGGTTGTCAGCTCTTCAACATAAGCAAAGATTGAAGTGCATTGATTCAAAAAAGGAAAACAAATTGGAACAAACAACCCAAAGTGTTGCTCATATTTATGAGCCATGTGGTTTATTATATATATAAAAAAGCCAAGCCCAAAATACGAAGGGACTCTGTTACTTGCAAAACAAAATGTTACCTGTGCAGGAAAACAGAAGAAGGCTTCTTATAGAATTAATGATTCATTTGCAAGCAGAGTTTTTTTTTCTTTTTCCTAATCCAAATGGAGAAGATTGGGACATATGTGGGAGGTGGAAGCACGTGAAACCATCTCCATTTTATCCTATTTTTAGAATAGGAGATGAAATCACTCGGGGAAGTGGGAAAAAGCCAAAGTACATCATTTGGTGTAGTTTTGCTTTGACTTCTAGTTCAATGACTGTTTCTGACACTGTTCTAGGGTATTTAGAGATAATGTTCCTCCAAATAGACTTTGAAACTTTTTTCCTAGTGCTACAAAATAATTACTTCAAAAAATATTTAAAGGCTGATATTTGATTTATGGATATATATACACACACATTATGTATACTATCATATCATATATGAGATATGTCATGCATATGTAAAGATGACTCTCAAATTTCCTAAACAATAAGAAGTTTTAAGTGGTGACATTCACCTTAGATTAACTGATCTACCAGCCAAGTCCATTTGGCTTTTTAATATCCTTAATGTGAAAGAGATTTTCTCTCTTTTTATTTCAGCCTGTATATTTCTGTTCCAAAATAGATACAGTTTAGTTAAACTAACTTCCTGTGCCCTGCTGGGGGTCTGTGTGATGAGAACTATTTTACCCAAACTTAACACAATTACCCTGCTGCTGGTCATGCAAGGCTGGAGTAAACAAAAACATTAAGGGGAGTTAGGATGTTATTAGCCAAGTGTTTTCCTCCATTTCTGGGTATGTGTTGAGGCAGCCACCCAACCTGAATAAGATCAGATGTGTTTAGGCACATTTCTTAAACCAACAGACAGCAACATTCAATGACTTGAAAGTCTTTTTCCTTGACATCATTTTTCGGTTTAAAAAACAAGGACTTCTGCTTTTATCATGAATTACTATTATGTAAACAGCATCATATTGTAAACCATGTTTGACATGATTGCAAGGTTAGATATACATCATCCTTTTCAAAGAGCGACAAAAATGGAGTTGATTTGAAATCACCACAGAAATAAATATCAACATTATTTGGTTTCTTCTGAAATTCATTCAACAAATATTGATGAGTTGCCTACTATGTGTAAGTCATTGTGCAAGGCTCTTGGGAGATTAAGAAATGAAATTTCTATGAATGATTATGGCTGTACTTTTATGGAATGTTGACCTCCACATATGTTCATTCATTTATTCAACATTTCTAGGGTGTCTCATATGTGTTAATTCTAGGCAAACTGAGGCATTGACAAATTCTAGAGTTCCTGCATCATAAAATGAAAATGCATGTAAGCTATGGTGTGTTACATTTACCCGCTGACCTAGCAGGCTGGTCAACCTGGAGTCTAATCCAGTCTTCCCAACAGTTTTCTGCTTAAGATCCATGGAGCAGTTCATTTTTTATAACTGAATTCTAACTGATACAAACGTGTTTTATTATATTATAATTTGAAATCTATGAAAGAAATACACAGCAATCCTCTATTTCATTAAGCAGAATATTATATTAACTAAAAATGCTGAACAAACGCATAGTATCACATGGATGTTCATCTTACTCCAACAAGTTGTGTTTCTTCATACCTCCTTTTCTTTGAGCACCCTGAACTTCCAACAGGTAATAAGCCCTCTGGCTGAACACCATTTTCCCATGTTGAAATTTTATTTGCTTTTTAAGATGCAACTCAGAACTTCTTCATCTTTGAAACCATTTCTGACCTTGGCTGCAGTCAAAATTGATGGCTCCAGTGCCATTGCTTGATATGCTCACATAGCACCCTCTGTTAGTCCATTCTCACACTGCTATAAAGAAATACCTGAGACTGGGTAATTTATAAAGGAAAGAGTCTGTTCTCACACTGCTATAAAGAAATACCCAAGACTGGGTAATTTATAAAGGAAAGAGGTTTAATTGACTCACAGTTCCACATGGCCGGGGAGGCCTCAAGAAACTTAGAATCATGGCAGAAGGGAAAGAGCCACGTCTTATATGGCAGCAGGCAAGAGAGAGTATGCAAATCCCAGGGGCAACTGCCATTTGTAAAACCGTCAGATCTTGTGAGAACTCCCTCACTATCACGAAAACAGCATGGGGGAAACTGCCCCCATGATCCAATCATCTCCCACCAGGTCTCTCACTCAACATCTGGGGATTACAATTCAAGAAGATATTTGGGTGGGGACACAGAGCCAAACCACATCACACCCTTTCAGACCTCTACTTTGTATCTTCACTGTACCTCACCTGATATTGTTCTGATAGAGGCATTGCAAACATGAAGTTATGTTTTCTCAAAAATTAGAGTCAGTCCATTGATGTGGTAGTTGAATCTCACTCCCAGTACCTAAAACTGAGACCAAAATCTTTCACCTGAAACTCTAGAAACAATTAAGTTGTCTCTGGTGGGAAGGAAGAGAGGAAGATTTAAGGAGCTAGAGACAAAGACTTCAGAGCTGCTGCTGATCCTGTTATCTCACCCCTGATTCTGGTAACAGGGTTCTTGCCTTGGGCCTTTTGGCAAGTCACCTTCCTGCTTGTGCAGCAATTGTATAAGGAGTGAGTTGCAGCCTTATACCCTGAGTTCCTATGAGGCAGTGATATCTCCCATATCGACTTATCCTCATTCTAATCCTCTTCTTTGCTCCTTCCTTCATGGGAACTTCTATCTTAGCATGTATACACATTCTATCATATTATTATTATTTGTTACTGGTGATCTTCTATGCAGACTTAAAGGTAAGGGCTCTGACAATTAAGTTTGTAGCTTTTATGTGTAGTAGATAAAAATATTCATTAAATAAATGATCAAATATAATACATTGCAATATGTTTTATATGACTCAATATATGTGACTGGAATCTTCTCCAATCAACAAATTTTTTAAATTTTATTTTTAATTGCCAATAATAATTGTATAAATTTAGGAGGTACAATGTGATATCTTTATAGGTTTACATTGTGGAATGCTTAAATAAAGCCAATTAACTCCTTTACATACTTAAATTTTAGGGACTATTACATTTAAAATCTACTCTTCTAGCAATTTTTGAAGTATATAATGCATTATTAACTAGAGTCACCATACCACGCAATCAATCTCTAAAATTTATTTCTCCTGCATAACTGAAACTTGGTACCCTTTGCACAACATCTCCCCATTCCTCATCCCCTCCAATCAGCCTCTGGTAACCACCTTGCTACACTCTATTTCTATGAGTTTGACTTTTAGATTCCACATGTAAATGAGATTGAGTGGCATTTGGCTTTCTGTATCTGGCTTATTTCACTTAGCATAATGATCTCAAGGTTCATCCACAGTCTTACAAATGACAGAATTTCCTTCTGTTTTAAAGTTTAATCATATTTCATTGTGTATATACACCACAATTTCTTTATCCATTCATCCACTGCCAACCAACAAATATTTCTGGATCACCTGCTATGGACTCAGTTTCCTAGGACACAGATTCAATTAAACCCATTTGTTGAGGCATTTAAAAACTGCTCTTAAGTCCAATCATTAAAGGCTCTTAAATATTTTATCTACTTTATAATGGAAAATTTATTTGTTTGTCTTCAACAATGGCTATAAACATCTTAAGGGCACTATTATATTTACCATTAATATTTCTAGAACAAAATTTATAATAGAATTTACCATCACAATGCCTGACACAGAAGAGGATCCAAGAAGAGAAAAACAGGAATAATCATTTAGTTATTTTAAGATTCATTCATGTTGAAGCACATATTAATGGTTCATTTCTTCTTACTGCTGAGAAGATTTCAATTATACTCATATGTATATAACACAATTAGTTTGAATATCTGGATTGTTTCCAGCTTTGGGTTAACAAATAAAGCTGTTATGAACCTTTGTTTACAAGTCTGTAATTTCTCTTGGGTAAATATCTAGGAGTAGAATTCCGGATCATATGGTAGATTTATGTGTAACTTTTTAAGAAACTTCCAAAGTGTTTTCCAAAGTGGTTGCACCATTTTACCTTCCCACCAGCAGTACATGAAAGTTCCATTTGCTCCACATCCTCATCAACACTTGTTTTGGTCAGACTTTTTAATTTTAGCCACTCTAATTGTATAATGGAATCTCCCTGGGGTTTAAGTTTGCATTTCCCTAATGACTAATGAGGCTAAGTATCTTTTCAAGTGCATAATTACCATTATATATATTCCTTGGTGAAAATTTTCTATTCAAATATTTTGCCAGGTTTTTACTGCATTATTAATTACCAATAACAGTTGAGAGTTCATTTTATATTCTGGATACAAAGCCTTTATCAGACACAAAATTCAGAAATATTTTCTTCCAGTTTTTGACTTGTCATTTCATTCTCTAATGGTGTCTTTTGAATAGCATAAGTTCTGAATTTTGATGACGCCTAATTTATCTTTTCTTTTCAATGGACAATGTTTTTGCCTAATCCAAGATCAAAACAATTTCTATGTTTTCTTCTAGAAGTTTCATAGCTTTAAATTTGATGGTATGTTTAACTTTGATTCTATAATCCTGTAATCCCAGTACTCTGGGAGGTCAAGATGGGAGGATCACTTGAGGCTAGGTGATCAAGACCACTTTGAGTTAATTTTTGTTTACACTGTGAGAAATGGAAGGAAGTTAATTGTTTTGCATATGGATATCCAGTTGTTCCGGCACTATTTGTTAAAAAGACAATCCTTCCTTTACTGCATTACCTTTGAAATATTAAGAAAATTAATTGATCAAAATGTGTGATCCCACTCTGGAAATTATACTTTGTTCCTAACATAAAAATTATTTGTTGGTAATTAATAATTCAATAAAAAAATACAAAAAGTACCAACCTACTTTTTGTTTTGGGGTGTGTGTGTGTGTGTGTGTGTGTGTGTGTTTCTGTGTGTTTCTGTGTGTTTTGTTGAATGCCTAGTAATTTTTCTTAGATGCCACTCATTACAAACTTAATCATGTTGGGTGCTGGGTATTCTTGTATTTCTATAAAAATTGGGAAGGGGCTTTGTTTTGAGATATGATTAAGTTACTTAAAAAGCTGAATACCTTGGGGTCTTCCTTTGGAGCTTAGTTGGGTGGAATTAGAGCAACATTTAGTCTCAGGATGATTTTGTCCAGGTACTGACCCAACACCCCATGAATTATGAGGTTGTCCGTTCTGGTTTGGGGGAACAGATGCTAGACCAAGCCCCACATGAGCTCTGAAGTTTGTTCCCTTTACTCTTATCCAGTAGTTCTTTCCTTAGCTTCAGATAGTTTATTTGCATGCACAAACTGATCAGTACTCAGCTGAAGATTCAAGAAAGACCTTCTGCAAATTTTCAAATGTCTCCCTCCCTTTTTTTCCCCGTCCTGTGTTCGGGTCCAGTCACATTGGCCTCCCTGGATTCTTAACTCCATTCACCAAACTTAGGGAGACAGTCAGGCTCTCCCAGGCTCCTGCAGCCTGCAGCATGCCCTGCAGACAATATCAAGGCAATACACTGAGGCAATCACCTCACCTCATTTGTTCCACACACTCAGAGAGCACTGTCTCATTATATAGAGTATATAGTATATAAAGCATTATATAGTATATAGAGCGCCGTCTCAATTATATAGTTAATGTTTTCAAAATTACTGTTTTCCATGTTTTGTCTAGTTTTATTGTTGTTGTTGTTGTTTTGTTTTGTTTGTTTTTTTGAGATGGAGTCTTGCTCTGTCACCCAGGCTGGAGTGCAGTGGCACAATCTCAGCTCACTACAACCTCTACCTGCTGTGTTCAAGTGATTCTCTCAGCCTCCCAAGTAGCTGGGATTACAAGTGTGCACTACCACTTCCGGCCAATTTTTGTATTTTTAGTAGAGATGGGGTTTCACTATGTTGGCCAGTCTGGTCTCAAACTCTTGACCTCAAGTGATCTGCCCCCCTCGGCCTCCCAAAGTGCTGGGATTACAGGCATGAGCCACCATGCCCAGCCTATTTTGTCTAGTTTTCAAGTTATTGCATCTGGGATGCTAAGTCTGGTCCCAGTTACTTATTCTTGACTGAAAGGAAAATTCCTCATATTTTCTGCAAGTCATTTGTCTCCCGCATTCAGGTGCCTTTATAGTGTTTTACATTAACATTATTGTTACTCATATTTCCTTATGTTATTCCCCACTCTGGAGTTTACAACCAGAATTACAAATTTGTTGAGATTAAAATATCTTAGAAATCACTTAGTCTGTCTTTATGCATGTGGAAAATGAAGAGCAGGCAGACAAAGCTGTTACCTGTGGAGAGTGTCCAGGTTCTTGTAGTCTTCCACAAAGAATTGGACAAAAGGCACAAACAAAGCAAGGAAAGAATAAAGCAACAAAAGCAGAGATTTATTGAAAACGAAAGTACACTCCACAGGGTGGGAGCAGGCTGAGCAAGTGGCTCCAGAGACCGGTTACAGAATTTTCTGGGACTTAAATACCTTCTAGAGGTTTCCCATTGGTTATTTGGTGTACATCCTATGTAAATGAAGTCATTGGTCAGTCTGTGGTCAGTCTGATTAGTTGTTGGAGGGGGCCAATCAGAGGCTGAAACAAAGTTACAAAGTTATACCCTATGCAATCAACTGATTGGTTGTGGGAAGTAACCAATCAGAGGCTGAAGTGAAGTTACAAAGTTATACTCCTATAAAAATGAAGACTTGGCCCACAACCAGCCTGATTGGTTACAGGAGCAGGAGGGGAAAACCAGAGGTACTTTCAAGTTTTCATCTGCTGCACAGAAAAGGGGGAGGTTCAAAGGGAATAGCCTCTGGTCCTTCTGTTACATGGGCTTGGGAAGTCGGGGCTTTCTTTTTGGTTTAGTTCTAGGAAGTCAGTGTGAATTGGCCTTAGGTTCCCTAATTCCAGACCCTATTCTCCTGCTTCAAAGTGGCATCCCCAAGGGCACAGAACCGCTCAGCGGCAGTGAAGTCAATAATAGACCTTAAGCCAATTGGTGCTTGGCCTTGGGCTCACCTGTAACCTACACAGTGTTATGAGGTTCTCTTTCTTCTGTCTGAAAACTGCCATTGAGCTGATGGAGGCTCCAGATTTCTAGTCCAGGATAGGATCACTGACATACTGAAAGTTTCAGTCTAATTTTAAAATGTGCCAAATGCTTTGTCCCTAATGTGAGATAAAGATACTTAACCGTGATGGAAAGACAAAGAGTCCCACCTTTCAGAAGGAAAAGTTGTGAAAGCAGAGGCCTGACTGGGGGTGCTCATGTGTCCCAAGACCCTTTACTGTACTTTGCCCCATGGAATGTATGTGGTGTCACTGCTCACTTCATTGTATCCGAATGCTTATCTTTATGAACCCAGTTTGTCACCTTTGACCTTCTGACCTCCTCACTTTGGTCTTTGCCACTGGCAAATGAATATGGGTAAGTGGTAAGAAAAGACAGAGAAAGTCTTCACTTCCACTAAGAATTTTTTTTTTTTTTTGAGTGATGGGGAGGCAACAGATTTATTTCTCCATAATCATAATTTTACAAAGACAACAGCTTCAATAAATGAATTGTCTTCTGGAACATTTCTGATATCACAAGAAATTATATCATCTGGCAGATTTCTTTTGTGATATGTCACTTGATAATGACTATTTTTTCCCCTTTTATACCATGTACTTTCTTCAGGTTATGCAGGCTTTGTAGCATAAATACCGTATAAAATAAAATATACCAGGAAGAAATTTTTATCTCCCTGTGTGTCAAGAAACCTCTGATTTCTTATGTTTACTCTACACAATCTTGCAGAAGTTACTTTACCTCATATAAAGTTAATTTAATTTTCAGTTAACTTAAGCTGTTGTAAATGGTAATTCCCACTTGCTCAAAGGAAATGTTTCAAGAATCAAAAAGTTATGGTTAGAACAAGGCTGTGATGCCATAAAAGTGTGAGGCATAAAGAAAAAGGAGTGCAAAGAAGCTCTGGTAGAATTTACCTAAGTATGCCTCGTCGTGGGGACTCCATCATCAGGTCAGCGGATACATTCGTTGTTAAACCGAGTACCAAGTGTATACAGAGGTTTTCACTTATTTGTGAAGATCATTTTGGTTATTTAACTCTATACTTTGTGAAATTTTGCTGAACCACTAAACTATATTAAGGTAGTCTGCTCTCAACTAACAGGTTTTAATGTGTAAATAATGTGTCCTCGTTGCAGTATTTTTAGCTGTCTCTGCCCAGAAAAGGCAATTTTGTGAACTAGTTTGAGTGCATTGTACGCAGGGTCAGGGGGACATAGCAATAGTCATTTCAAGGCTCCTACCCATATAATGATTCTATGGCAATAGAGCTTATAAAATTAACGTAGAAGGCTGCAATCTTTTCTAAACAGTTTGCACAAAATGAGAATGTCTATATTTTGTGCAAATCACCACCAAAAAGTCACAGAGTAAACGTTAACATTATTTAAAAGTGGGATATAGATAGATAGATAATCTATATGGAGATATGTAGATATACAAATCATCCCAGGAGGTGAAGTCTGCAGTGAGTCATGTTCATGCTACTGTACTTCACCCTGGGTGACAGAGTGAGACCCTATCTCAAAACAAAACAAACAAAAAACCCCACAAAATACAAACAAGACCGGGCATGGTGACTCACACTTGTAATCCCAGCACTTTGGGAGGCTGAGGTGAGTGGATCGCTTGAGGTCAGGAGTTCAAGACCAGCCTGGCCAACATGGTGAAACCCCATCTCTACTAAAAATACAAAAATTAGCCAGGCATGGTGGCATGCCTGTAATCCCAGCTACTTGGGAGGCTGAGGCACAAGAATCGTTTGAATCCAGAGGGCAGAGGTTGCAGTGAGCCAAGATCGCACCACTGCACTCCAGCCTGGGCAATGAAGCAAGTGCCGATCTTAGAAAAAAAAAAAAAAAAAAAATCAGGCATGTTACAAATATGTCTAAAACGTTATTATAGTGGTCATGAAGGTCAATCAAAACATGAGTAAGTGGAAAATCCACAGGTCTGGGGTTAACAGACTTACTTTACAACTCTGGCTGTATCCTTCTGATCCTTCTGTAGCTGCCCATCTTTGAGTAAGGTACTTATCCTCAATGAACAGTTTTCATCATCTAAAAAATGGGAACGATGGTATAATATGGTACTATCATTCTCATTTTGTGTATATGTATACATATAGGAAGAGTATAACATGGAAGGTACTACCATCTTATAGTATACTTATACTATACTATATATATATTATACAAACATATATATATAGGTTGTGAAGTTTGGCGCTAATACAAAGAATTCAGCATAATGTCCAGCTCCCTGCATGGCGGCTATTAATGGAAGGCACAGAGGGGTGGGGGAAAGAGTGTGAGTTTAGAAACCATATCAACCTGGGCTGGAACTCCCGCTCTACCACGTGCTTTCTCTGTGTCTTGGGCAAATCACTTAAATTCTCTGAGCTTCAGTTTCTCCATGAAGTCATGGAGATGATTATAAAAATATCTTGCGGGCAGAATTGTTGAAGTAATAGACACAATACAGTATATGTGTTAGAAGAATTCTTGTCAAGCTTCTAGGAAGAAGAGTCCATGGAACACGGGGGTGAGGGGTGACAGATGCATAAAAGCCCCCAGGGTTTGTTTCTTCCTGAGGGAGGAGACTGGCTCTCTGATGTAAGTCTAAGTGGGTCCTGAGTCCCAGAAGGAGGTAGAGTTCTCAGTATGTTGCACATAATACAAATCCTGGATAAAGACTTTCAATCTGTACCTGTGCCCAGTGATGGACCCCCAAAAAAACATTCCTTGATTTCTATCAGAAATGTATCTAGCCAAACTCACCTGCAGAGGTCCTGAATGTGCTTCAAAAACAGGAAAGGGCTCCTCCCTCTGTTTTTTGCCCTGCCTGTCCGATGGATCAGCATGAAAAAGCAAAGCTTGTCCTCCTAACCCCACTTCAGCAGTATCTCACCAATGCTGAAGGAGCATGGCCAGGCGGTCACTCCTCTTGCTCCTCCTGGATGGATAAACTGTAAGCCTGAATCAATGGACTGAGCCTTCTTGGCCAAGCCATTTCTTCTTTTTTTTTTTCTTTTTTTTTTTTTGAGACGGAGTCTCGCTCTGTCGCCCAGGCTGGAGTGCAGTGGCGCGATCTCGGCTCACTGCAAGCTCCGCCTCCCGGGTTCACGCCATTCTCCTGCCTCAGCCTCCCGAGTAGCTGGGACTACAGGCGCCCACAACCGCGCCCGGCTAATTTTTTGTATTTTTAGTAGAGACGGGGTTTCACCGTGTTAGCCAGGATGGTCTCGATCTCCTGACCTTGTGATCCGCCCGCCTTGGCCTCCCAAAGTGCTGGGATTACAGGCGTGAGCCACCGCGCCCGGCCGCCATTTCTTCTTAAAGGCAAACCTCCATGAGTATCTGAAAGCTTAGATTTCACACAGAATAGAGGAGGCCTCTGTTTACCAGACACTGTGTATTGTGAGGATTACTTGGCACTTGCATCCCATTAAAAAGTCAATATTTTTGTCTGCCTAGGAATAGTCATTCTTCTGTGTATCCCTTATCATCCTGAACTCTGGAAGCATAGGAAGGCTCATCTTTCATCCCTAAACTTCCAACAATTGATAGAGCAGATAGCACAAGGTCAGGATTGGGTACATGCAAGCATGCGTCCTCATGCAGTTACCCTGGTTTTGCACTTAGAGGTAGTGTAATGGTTAAGAGCATGGGCTTTAAAGTCAAGCAGATCTGGATTTTAATCCTGACTCTGCTGTTGTGTAGGGATGCGACTTTGGACAACATCTTTAACTTCTGCAAGCCTCAGCACCCTCATCTGTAAACTGGTAGCCACACTAGTACCCACCTCCGGGGCCATTGTGAGGGATTCCGTGGGATGGTGCACTGATGGTGCTTAGAACTGTGTCCGACACAGAGTAGTTGCTTAACGAATGTTTGTCACTGTTTCAGCCATTATTACAAGAATTTAACCTGACTTGTACTTCTCAGCCTAAGCCTAAGTGCAAAAGCAAATGTAGGACGAATCCCGGCTCTTGCCAAGTGTTCCTGACTTTTCTGTTACAGTTCCCTCGGGCATCCGTCCCTTCTTTCCTTTCCCACCTTCACCAGAATAATTCAGGTAGTTATAATTTCACCAGGAATTTGTTACAACCACCTCAGTAATAGTCCTGGCTCTAAAGTCTACTCCCACAAACCATTTTGCATGCCATTGAAATCCTCACCAATTCTCATTTTGGTTATCAATAGTTTCCCATTATCTAAGATTCCTCAGCCTAACATGCAAGGCTTTCCATAAGATGACCTCGGCCTGTCTTTCCAAACTAATTTTCTTCTGCATTTTACTAACATTGGTTGAATATTTTCCTCCTGCCAATACTTCCCTGATACTTTCACCCACCTTATTCTCATCTTGCCTTCACAGCTCACTTTACAGATGAAATGAAGCTCACACAGCCATTTAGTGGCTGAATCAAATTCAAACCCAGGTCTTGTTCTTCTAAATCCCATGCTCCCTGAACTGAAGTCTGGTCCCGAGGTTCTTCACAGCTGTGCAGCAGCGTTTGCAAGCTCTTGGCTTACACTTGCTTTTTCCCTTGCTGTTCTCATCTATCTCAGCACCATCCCACAACACCATCATTCTCATCTAACAAAATCCTTCTCATTCTTCAAAGCCCAGTTCAGATGTGGATGTTACCATCTCGATGGTGCATTTTTTTTCTTGAACAGAGTCTCACTCTGTCACCCAGACTGGAGTGCAGTGGCATGATCTTAGCTCACTGCAACCTCCACCTCCCAGGCTCAAGTGATTCTTGTGCCTCAGCCTCCTGAGTAGCTGGAATTGTGCCACCATGCCCAGCTAATTTTTGTATTTTTATTAGAGACAGGGTGTCACCACGTTGGCCAGACAGGTCTTGAACTCCTGACCTCAAGTGATCTGCCCCTCTCAGCCTTCCAAAGTGCTAGGATTACAGGCGTGAGCCACTGTGCCCATCCTCCATGGGACATTTCTTAATCTCCCCATCTGGAAATGCTCAAATCCTCCTTCACCATATTGCCTGGACCACCCCATCACATTTATCACTTATTACACCCAGCCTTAGTTATTACACATCCTTTCTCCCTCCAGGACATTCTTTCCTTGACAATGAGAATCATATCTTGTGTTATGTCATCTCACTCAGTCCTTCACAGTATAGCATGAAGGGGGTGGATGCTCAACAATAGTGCAGATGAAGAGATTTCAGAGGGGGTCCAACAGAGAGCCTCTGTGTTTAAGGCTATGGAGAAGAAAAACACTGGACAGAGAAAAATTCAGTGTCTTAGAGATTAAGAAGGTATATATGAAGGCCAGGGAAAGGGGAAATGAGGGAGGCTATGGTCCTAGGGAGGGAAAACAGATTAAACTTCAGGAGGAAGGACAGAATGAACACGATGAGATGAGAAGGAATGTCAACAGGCTGTCAATGAAGTGCAAAGAGAGTATATAAGGAGTAGATAGTACCTAGGACCCTGTGTACAATGTCTAATTGGGCACAAGGGAGATATGGGGTCAGGGCAGTCTCCAACAGTTATGATCAGACCACTAAGTCCTATTAATGAGGGTTGTCCAAAATCTAAGCCCCCCAGGTGGGATTGCTGAGGCTGCTGGCAGAGCCTGTTTTCTGCTGTTTATATATGGGTGATAATAATGCTCTCTTTAGCTTAACTCACAGATTGATGGGAAAGATTTTTAAGAATCAAATGAGTGATGGTGCTTTGTGAGTATAAAACCATAACATTTTTTAAATATATCCTGTAGATGAGTAGATGTGTATTGAACACACACATACACCGTGGTACTTGTTTACAAAAGGACAACATCTTGGTGTCCTGTACCTTCATATTGCACTAGTAAAGAATGCTAATATTTGCCATGTTGTGAAGTTATTTGCTTTATTCATGGTTTTCTTTGCAGCTGCCTCATCCAAAAACACAAGGCAGTCATTTATTTCACATATCTGAGCAAATTTAAATTCAGCCTTTGACATACATTGGGGTGCCCAAAAGCTGAGTCAAGAATCTCTGCTATACATAGTAAGGGCACAGTAATTTCAGAGTCTGTTTTTTTTTATATATATATATATACTTTAAGTTCTAGGGTACATGTGGATAACGTGCAGGTTTGTTACATACGTATACTTGTGCCATGTTGGCGTGCTGCACCCATCAACTTGTCAGCACCCATCAACTCGTCATTTACATCAGGTATAACAGAGTCTATATTTTATAGATTCTCATCATTGCAATTTTTAGCCAATATTAAAATCTTGCATTATCTGTTGAATTTACATCACATGGGACCTGGTCACCTTCATAGATATGTATTTCTCTGTATATTATTTATCTCTGCCAGTATTAAAAATTGATCTAAAACTTAGGCACTTAAAGCAATAAACATGTGTTTTCTCATTGTTTTTATGGGTCAGGAATTTGGGAGTGGCCTAGCTGGGTGATTCGGGCTCACTGTCTTGTGTGAGGATGCAGTCAGGATGTCAACTGGGTCCCCAGTGATCGACAGACTGGATGACTCTGTTAGCAGGAGGCCTCAGTTCCTCTCTGGCTGTTGGCAGGTCGTCTCAGGTCGTTACTAAGGGAGCCTCTCGATAGGGCTGCTTGCTTCACAACATGGCAGCTGCCTTCCCCTATAGCAATTGACCCAAAAGAGGGAGCAAAGTGGAAGCCACATTCCCTTGTGTGACCTAGACTTAGAAGTCACAGACCCTGATTCCGCAATATCCCAGTGGTTACACAAGTTAGCCCTATTCAAATTGGGTTGTGAGGCTACCCAAGGACATGAATACCAGGAGGCAAGGATTATCAGGGCCTTCTTGAAATCTGGCTACCACAACCTGGATCCTGATTATAATTCAAACTACTGGGCAATTCATGTCTTTCCCAGCTACATCAGTGGTGGTTTATGTTACATTCATGTTGATAACCCATATTTCAATGGCTCCAGTTCCCTCTTGCTTTTGCATAAACTGAAACTTCATGATAAATATCACTTGACTATTTCTAGGAGATCCCAGGAGGCCTTTCGCAAACAGTATCTGCCCACTGTGATTGATGGTTTCTCAGTTCCTTTCTCTCTTTCCCTGACCATACTCCATGAGGTTTCCTGCAAACGATAGGAAGCTGTGCAAAAGCACATCCCTTTCACCTCCAGTGGCCCAGCTGATTCCCTTCCTAGTCAGCACTTTGGGTGCTTCTCCTGCCTCTACCATGAAGTCTACTTCTTATGATGACAGGAACTTGTGGGCAACCAGTTCCAGCAGTCACTCAACCAATATTTATTGATTCTCTGGCACTGTGTTAGACTCTGGGGACACAACAGGAAACAAGGGACACATGGTCTGTTTCCCCAAAATTTACAGCCCCCAATTCCAGACCACTAAGCGCATGTCACTAATCTAGTGGCCAAGTTGAGGGTGTATGTTGGTCTCCTTACTGAACTGGGTTACTGGGGGCTCCCAAAGGAGTACTCCTGCTATCCAAATATTTCTCAGAGTTTAATCCTTTCCATTTAAGTTTCTAGTTATTCTTCTCCCAATAAGAATCACATAACAGTCTGTAAATGGCTGGGCCAGAAAACAAATTTAAAAGATAGATTCTTGCTCTATTCAGAAGCCCCCTTTCCTCCAGCATCTAAGTCTTTCTTTCTAGGCCAACTTTGCTCAGCTTGTTATGGCCTTTGGATGACGTCTTTCCCAAGAGGGTTCTCAGAACATCATGTAAATAGCCTACCACAACTCTCTGCTGGACATACCCAAGCAATTGCATCCTATATCGATGAAAAACACATTCCCGTACAAACCAGCTCCCTTGCAGCATCCTGACGTGAAAAGAGAGAATAACCATCATGTCACCTTGACATTTAGAAAATGCTTTAGAGACCAGTCTCCGTGACTCACACCTATAATCCCAGCCCTTTGGGAGGCCAAAACGAGAGGATTGCTTGAACCCAGGAGTTTGAGACCAGCCTGGGCAACATAGCAAGACCTTGTCTCTGCAAAATAAATAAATAATAAAATTAGCCAGGAGCGGTGGCATACACCTGTAGTCCCAGCTACTTGGGAGGCTGAGGCGGAAAGATCACTTGAGCCCAGGAGTTTGAGGCTGGCAGTTATGATCATACCAGTGCACTCCAGCCTAGGTGACAGAGTAAGACCCCGTCTCTTAAAGAAAATGTTTTTGAGATTTCTAGTTAAACGTTAAGAGACTGAACACATTTCTTTCAGCTCCCTCCAATACTCCATTAAAATGATAATAAAGATTTTTTTAAAATAACAGAAATGCAGTCATAGCAATCATGAACCAAGAATAGAGCTGACAGTAGCCCAAGAGATGTCAGTAATATGTTGGAGGCTTGAAAACAGAAGGATAAGTACCAAGTGAATTTGCAGAGAGGAGAAAGCTAAAAACTAGGCACCTGTAGAAGGGGAAATAAACAAGAAGTGAGCCAATTAGCCCCCCTGAGTTAAAGAAAAACTGAGAATTGGAGCTGCTGAAAACACGAGCAGCTCTATGTGTTCAAAGGAACACCAAAATCCCGGATCCCCTCAACCTTTCTCCATCATAAACACCACAGTGTGGGAGATTGCTTCTATCCTATTAACCCAGAATCTCCAAAGATTCTGGACTTGGGAACATGTGGTTGACCTTCCACCATGGCTGAAGAATTTTGGTAAAAATAGAGGGAACAAGTGAAAGGCTACTTACTGAAAACCGACGACCTCCCACACTGCCTTTGCCTTCTTCTACTGGTCAGAACAATATCCTATTGCCAGTCCAAATAAAAGCATTGATGAGTTGTGTTAGAACTAGCATTGTGTTGGCCTCGAAATTAAAGGAGACATTCTCACTAAATATATAAAATGATGGAGGGGGTTTTCTACATGCCATTTACATTTTCAAATAATACCCTGATTATAACTTAAACTGCTCTCATTATGTCAGTTTGTCTGAGGAAGTCCCCTAGAATCCTCCACCCTCTTCAGATTAGTGATTCCGAAGTCATGAGGGGTCAGCAGGAAGAGAAGATCTGCCACTGTCCTCTACTCTGAGAAAATTCTAGGACAGGAAGAATGGGGACCTTATTCCTTTGGTGGAGTGTCACCAAAAAAAGGCCTTAAAAATCTGTGGAACTGATCTGAGTCATACGTTAGCTGTGAATGCTTTTAGTATTGTAGTTTTGTTTTGTTTTTTACTATTCAGAAAATTTGCAGACTAAAATACTTTCATTTGGGAGTCACTCTTTAATTTTCCAAGCAAGTTTCAATACGTTCAATATACTTACTACTTACTATGCTCTATCTAGTATATCCCATTCTATTTTATTCTCCATTGAACTTTGTAGAAAGTAGTATGACAAAGGAGTTTTATGCTGCTGCAATTTGCTACTGTTGTCTGCATTTATTTCTTTAATGATGGAAAATTGAAAAGCTGGCGAAGTAACAAGTTAGTAAATAATTTTTAAAGTTTATTTGGAAAAACAATCTTAGAAATACTGAGAATGATTTGTTATTAAAACATTATCAGAACACATAAGCCCTCCTAATATACAGAACAATAGCTATGCTGTCATACAGAAAAGGCATTTCCTCAATAAAATATCCAGTCTCAATTCCCAACCTCAGAGCACATAAACTTGGAAATGACCTTGGCAAGTCTCCTTCAAACTTAACTGGCTTCTCCTGCTTATATTGCTAAAATTCCATAAAGGAGCAACCAATCACAAAATGAACTTGGAATATTTCATTAACTCTAGTCCAATTGTCTCTACATTAAAAAGCTCAAATAACTCCACATGGCAAAATTTTAACTTTGAAGTTTTTTTTAATAAACCTCATGCTGGAAAGCAATGGAACTGGTACAAAATCTTCATAGAAATTTTGAAATATCATTAAATAGCATCTAAGTTTCAAATATTCTCTTAATTTTACAAATCTCTCAACAAGTAGATGAAGCTATCACACATAAACTTGGCAGACATTCAGTTGAAAGTTAATGTGTTGAAACAGTAAATAACCAAAACACTAAATCAAGACAACTCACTTATTTTGTTTAAATGGAAATCTTCATAGAGAAATGTAACTTGGTCTATACTATTCTCAGTCGTTGCTAAGATAAAACCAAATACCATCCTCAGGCCTACCCAGCCTCTCCCAGGTGAAGTCACTTATACCCTGTGCCCACAGGTTCAGTTCTATCGAGCTGAGCCAATCTCAGGCAGAGAAGTAAATTGGGGGACTCATCCCTGGCTGCTGAGACCTGCCTGCCGAAAACTTCCAAACCTCTTGGTGGGCACTAGTTAAGATGTTCATCGGCATCACTCCCCACTTCATTCCACCCTCAAGTTATACTGAACTATTTGCACTGAATTCCGAGAATACACCACGTTCTCACACCTTCCATTTTTGGCACGTGCTCTGTCTAAAGCACCTCTCCCCCACTTCTTTTCCTGGATAACACCTCTTCAGTATTTCAGGACTTCGGTTAGTTGTCATAGCTTCAGGGACTTCTTCCCTCACCCTCAACTGCATGGCCAGCTTGAGAGAGACTCCTCTACTCTGCTCTTCTCTCTAATAAAACACTGAATTCCAATACGGTCTAGTTAGTAGTTACTTAACTGTCTCCCTTTGTAACAGATTTTTAGTCTAGGGGCTCACTCATTTTTGTATCCTCAGAGTTGAGAACAGTGTTTAGTGTATAAAAAGAGCTCGAAAAACTGTGATGGCCGAATCTGAAAGTTCTTCAGCTGCCAAAGACCCAGGATTAAATGGACCCAGATGAAACCTGGGCCTTAAGGCAAACCTTCTTCCTCCTCCAGCCATATTGTTCCACTCTCCATGGCGCTTCCACATTGGCTTCCCCACCCAATCAATATGCCTGTTTCCTCTGCAGGTCAGTCTAATGCCTAGTTATGGGGGGTGAATTCTCCTTCCTATACTTCTCCCTGCTTTCCTGTGGATTTTCTGCTATGGTCTGCCCCTCACTGCCTGACCCCACCAACACATTGAAACTATCCTTGGAAACCAATTCTTGCTGAACCCAAGCCTTAATTTACTGTCCCTTTGGAAAATGAGAATTGGGCTCTATTCTAGATAATTCAGGGTCGAGCCTACTCCCAGGTCAGTTCTCCCAGTCCCCTACTCCACATAGTGCCAGCTTCTTCCCTTTCCTACCAACCAAGAGATGATCAGCTCACTCTTCTTTTACCTTGCATCCTATTCACTAGCTTCCTTCTTGAAGACAGTATGGGCAATGATGTATCATATTGAACTCAAAGGAGAAAAATGAAAGCCCAAAAGTGAAAAGCTGCATAAATGATCATTGAACTCCTTTGATTCAGATACAAAGTGTGACTACACAGTGAGACTCATTTCATTTTATCCAATATATCAAGACATGAAGTCAGTCTCCCTGGGAGTAGTCACTCATCCCACAGATTCATCTGAGACAATATGTTAAACATATGAGGGAACTCAGTCTAAAACTTTTATTTTGGGTCACCCAAAAACTTGACTCAAAATAACTGATAGCTACTTTCAGAAATGAAATTCATCCTTAAAATTAAACATGTGCCATCATTAAGGATGTTCATAATGATGAGCCGCAAGTTCTGAAAGCATTTCTACATGGGAAGAGTATTTAATATTTTGAGTCAAGTTGTTTGACCTAAATAAGTGTGTAACCTCCCTAAGAGATTACTTTGGAAAATACTCTAGATTATACATTTTCATGTACAAATTCTGGCACATCTGCCTTTTATAAGAAAAAAATCTCATTATCTCAGATTTCTCTTTTCCTTTTCTTGCTTAAGCAATTTGGAATATCATACAACAAATAAAATCATTTATTTTATTCAAAATCATACTTTGAAATAAATCTATTACAAAAACTCTCTGAATAAATATTTTTTGAGTGCGAAATTTTTGGTGTCTAATATTGCACTCAACACCTTTGTGTGTGATCTTAGTTGGGATTAATTCATTTGGAGAAATAAAGCAGGTGCTCATTTCTTTTTCGGCAACAATGGCATCAGCTTTCAAAACACGTGTGCCTTGTCTATAGAAAACATCAAATTATTTCTGTTCTTGGAACTCACCTTTGAGTTTCACTTGCTTCATATCACCCCTTTTGTTCACTTCGATACTTCAGCTTTAGCAGGGAGCAGAAGGGAGGTCTCCCAACACCATTCGTCTGTTGTGATCTTCACACGAATCCCTCAGTTGTGTGTTTAACAAGCGCTTTTTTCTCTACCAATAAGAGAATCAAAGAGGGACTTACCATAGCTGGACACAGTGGTTCATGCCTGTATTCCCAGCAATTTGGGAGGCCGAGGTGGGAGGATCGCTTGAGTCCAGGAGTTTGAGACCAGCAACATGGGCAACATGGCAAGCCCCTGTCTGTACAAAAAAGAGAAAAAAATAGCCAGGCGTGGTGGTGCCCAACTGTAGTCCCAGCTACTGGGGAGTCGGAGGAGGATTGCTTGAACCCAGCAATGAGCAGAGGTTGTAGTGAGCTGTGATCTTACCACTGCGCTACAGGAAAAAAGAAGAAGAAGAAGAAGAAAAAAAAAAGAGGGCCACACCATAGAAAAGCACTGCTTCTCCCTTACCCCAACCACCCATGATGCCATTTGCCCAGTGTGGTTCATATGAATGCCCAATCTGCCTCTAAGAGAATACATAATAGTTAATGAGCAAAAACTCAGCAAGGTAGCCAATGATTTTTGCAATTGGATGGGTTATCAGATGAAACGAAATATAAGGATTTGGGGGATGGGGGAATTTTGAGGTACCTCCGCCAGGTTTCTATCTGCCCAGAAACCTTTCCTCTCCAGTCTTAAGGTTATAGCAGTGAAATCGTTAGGACTGTGGCTCTCCTCCTGTCAGCCTTTATTCTTTCCTTTTCTCCTTCAAATCTGTTTTGTTCACTTCGACTTGACTCATCCATTGAAAATTACAGTGAGGATACTTCATACATGAAGGCGCTAGTCTCCAAGATGTATAAAATCTGGGGAAACTTCCACCTTTCTGTTATTCAAGGTTATCACAGGGAGTGGGCTGCCTTCATCCTTCTCTTGAACCACCTATTACTCCCCACAGAGATGTCTCATCTTTCAGTCTATTGAGAAAAAGAACAGTTTCCTTCTTTACCCCACTCTCCATCCATTCAGCAACTGCTGAACTTTTGAATTATAATTCAATTACATGCCAGTATTAGTCAACTATTGCTAGGTAATAATCAACCTCAAAATCTGAGTGGTATCAGCAACAAGTACTTATTATTTCTTGTTCATTCAGTGAGTGGGGTAGCCCTGCTCCACGCCTCTCTCATCCTCCTCCTCAGACCAACAGGCCAGCCCAGGCATGTTCCTCTCATGGGACAACAAAAATTCAAAAGGGCAAGCCTGGCTGTCCAAGCACATTCCAACCCCTGTTGTGTCACTGGCATTACCATCTCATGGGCCAAAGCAAGTCACAGGACCAAGCCCAAATTCAAGTGATGCAGAAATACACTACACCTTTTGTGGGAAGGACGTCTGTGTTTATATGACAAAACACAGAGGCATGGGTGAAGTACTAGGGCCAATAATTCATTCGACCACATCCTCAACCTTCATCAACTTGGAGATACAAATGGAAGAACTTATCAAAATATCTGCTCACCTACATTTCAACAACACAGTACCCCTTCTGCCCAACAGGAGGGGTACTGTGTTGTTGAAATGTAGATGAGCAGATATTTTCAAGGTTCCACTTTCAAGGTTCCTTCTTCCTTCCACTTTCAGGGTTCCTTCCTCCTTCCAGTATGTCAAAGAGAATTTCCTGGAATGAGAGGTGGTTGGTATCTTCTGTGCTCTTTCATCTGCCCAGGATGCAGCCTATGCCTCCCACATGCCTGGAAACACACAGCCAACATAAATCCCTCCCCAAGACCTTGTTCCACCCATCTCACATCGTTTTTAGAACTTCCATTTGCTTTGTTACCCTTAATTTTCTTCCACCGCATCAGTGAGATGAGGCTCACAAGACTTAGCTAAATAGTTCAGGAAAAGAAAAGAGAACTTCACACAGAAAGTGAGTGAAAATGACTACTCATTTTGATCACTCTCAGAACACATAGCCCACAGGTCATCCTTACAAGATCTCCAAGCTACAAGTTGTCTCTCAGCCTGGCTGCTGGCATGACTCATGAGACTGGAAATATTCTTGAGTATGTCCAGACTCCATAGAGTCTAGGCCAAGAGAGAAGGAGTCCTCTCATCATTGTTCTTCCAAACGTTTACTTCCTGTTGTAGAATCTCACTCTTTAGAGGATGATTGACAGCAGAATAGTCCACCCTCTTCGTGAAGGAATATGCCTTTTGTCCTCAAGTGTCTCTATCTGAGTAAAAGATTCTACCAAAAATCTTTGAAAATCATCATTAAAAAAATACTCTTCTTAAAAGTTGTGGTTATTTCTCCCCTTTTTACAATACACTATGTTTTGAAATAATAGTTTTCTAAATTTCTATTATTTCCCCCAAAGTTTAAAAAAAAAAAAAAAAACACTCGCTTCATCCAGGACTCACTCTCAAGGTACCAAAGGCAACCTCAGTAATAAACAGTCCCAAATATTTAGTGGCTTACAACCATAAAGGTTAATTTCTAGTTCACATCACATGTCAGGAGTAGGCTGGGTACAGAACTGCAGTTCCTTCCTACCTGCCTACCTTTCAGGACCTGGTTAAAACACAACCACTATTAGACATGCAACTGGCATGGCAGAGGATGAAGACAAAGAGCTAAAGCAAGTAATGCTCTTAAAACTTCTGTGTGGGTGTGGCATCATGGTTAAGTATCCCTTACCGGAAATTCTTTTTTTCTTTTTGAGATGGAGTCTTGCTCTGTCACCCAGGCTGGAGTGCACTGGCGCAATCTCGGCTCACTACAAGCTCTGCCTCCCAGGTTCACGCCATTCTCCTGCCTCAGCCTCCCAAGTAGCTGGGACTACAGGCACCTGCCACCACGCCCAGCTAATTTTTTGTATTTTTAGTAGAGACGGGGTTTCATTGTGTTAGCCAGAATGGTCTCGATCTCCTGACCTGGTGATCTGCCCGCTTCGGCCTCCCAAAGTGCTGGAATTACAGGTGTGAGCCACCGCACCCGGCCTCCCTTATCTGAAATTCCTGAGACCAGATGTGCTTCAGATTTTGAATGTTATTGGATTTTGTAATATTTTAATATATGTAATCAGATATCTTAGAAATGGGATCCAAATCTAAACATGAAATTTATGTTTCATATATATCTAAACCGATAGCCTGAGGTTAATTTTATAAAATATTTTAAATAGTTTTCTGCATGAACTAAAGTTTGTGTACATTGAATCGCCATAAGGCAAAGGTGTCAGGTATGGAATTTTCCACTTGTGATATCATATCAACACTCAAAAAGTTTGGATTTTGGAACATTTTGGATTTCAGATTTTCAGATTAGGGTTGCTCAACCTGTATTGCCATTTACACTCACATTTCAATGGCTAAAAGAAATTATATGGCCAAGCCTGATGCCATTTGGGTAGGGAAGTATACTCACCCCACAGGAAGGTGCTTAAAGTCGCACAACCAAAGAAAGTGGGGAAATACAAAAATTGAGCAAGGAGGCCATCAGTATTGCCATACCTTCTAATTTCTATGTCACTACTTTGGGGGCCACTCTCCAGCTTCCCAGGTATGAGGGGCCATTGAAGATGAAGAGGTGGCTTCTTGCTTCCAGCCTAGCACTAGTGGTGGCCTGAGGAGCCGTAGCCCTGTGGTGGGTTAGTTTCTGCCCCATGCACTGAGCCCTAGGTGATTCAAGGGGAGAGAATAGCTCTCAAGTCATTGTCCTTCCTGCCTCATTTCTTTTTACTGAGATCCCAGAGAGATAGAAAGACTGTGCATATACACCATCATGCTGATCAAGAAAGACTGTTGTGAGATTCTCCCACATCTCAGAAGAGCAACCAAACTCATGACTCGACTCTACAAGAGCGCACCAGGTGGAGAGAGGAAGGAGCGATGGCACCTGTGAGACCAGCTCCAGACTAGGACAGCCGCAGCAGTTGGAGGGAGGGGATTGGAGCGAGGAGCGCTGCTGGGTGCTGATACTTCTCTTTGACCACAATGTGCATATCTCTTATGAGATCTCCCCTCCCCACTGGCTCTCAGCAGAAAGTGGGGGAGCAGGAGGGCTGGTAAAGGTGGGGGCAGGAGAACAATGAGTGGGAATCCCAATATTCAGGGTAGGCCATAAGGAGAAGAAAAAAGGAAAATGGAATGTATATGCACATTTTTCAAAGGGAGTCCTGGTGTCCATCCATCAGAGGTGGTAGTTCCAGGTGCATGGAGGATACATGTGACCTAGCAGGTGCAATTCTTATACCCTATGCATAGGCATTGTTAAAGATCTGCTTGGTCTGTAGTTCAAAACCCACTACAGTTCAATTTTACTTCTGTCACCTTTTGAAGGCACTTAGTGGCCTTATTCTTCTGCTTGAAGTACATCATAAATCTTTGAGCTTTCTGAGTGGCAGAATATTATGGCTAATGGTTTTTGTTTTTTGTTTTTTCTTAGCTGAATTTAAGATTCCAGATCAATGTTTTTCTTACTAACGATTTGCCTTACTATATTCATTCTCTTCCCAAAGATTTATGTGTGCGTGTGTAATATGTTTAATATATGAAAGAGTGAAAGATGTAAACATGTATTTGCATGGGTGCACACACACACAGAAACCAGAGAAGAGAGATTTCTATGAAGAAGATACTCAACATGGTGGTACTCATTCTTCTACTCATATATCAGTATATTATTAAATTTTATATATCTATAGCTATTTTATATATATATATAGCTATTTCTCCTCCATTGAAGGTCTTTGGGGGAAATGTGAAATATGGCAGTATTAGTAACAGTTTAAATTTAAAGTTATATTTTTATGCAAATTGCTATTTACATAACAATATCTTTTTAAATGTAACTATTATGCTGGTCTTCCCTTAACTTTTACAGTATAAATTATCTAAGCAAAGAATGCTCAGAAAGATAGTGATGCTGGGATTCCTTCAGTGAGTTCTTTTCTACCCTGAAACATCAGGGTCTGTATATTCAAATGTGTCCAGTAGATGAAAACATTCTACTGCTCTTCGTAACTTTCATTGCCAACCTCCTGATTGAGTGTTTTGCTTGATGTAAATCTGCTTAAAGGATATTTGCCTTTATCCTTTTCTTATTCTTATTTCATCTTTCAGCTTAAGTGTAAAATCTTCTGGTTTTGCCATTTTTATCCCAAAGGACATCACTATGTCTCTTTAATCTTTTGTACTCATCTGGTCTAGCTTTCCACTCTGTGTGGCTTTCCCATTTGGGTTTAAGCTGCTTATAGAATTCCTATTTTGGCTAATTAGATTTCATTCTGAAAGCCGAGGAAAGACTAAATATATCACTTTTTGCCCCTCTCTTCCTCCAAAAGAAAAAAGTTCTATCCCAGATGTAGGCGTCTGGAGCCCAAACAAGTGAGAGTCCAGACACCCATGACATAATACATGTGGTATCAGCTTATGGAATACAATACAAGCTCCTACGCCCCAACCCCTCTTCCTGCCAAATTTCTCCCACCTGCTGTGGCTGGCTGCTGCTTGGAATAACTTTATCTGGGAAGTAAGTTTTTCATTCCATAATAGCAGGTATCAAAATGCACAGACACATGGAAGGGGGGAAATGATTTAAACTTATTGAAATTTATATTTTCCTAGATTTAAGAGGTTTTGTTTTTTCTTTCTTCACGGAATGTTTCTTTAGGAGGTAGAACCTAGGTGCCAAAAAGTTAAGAAGATGAAATTTTTCTACCTGCAAGTTTATTCGGACATCCCTTCTCTGGCAAGACTTATCCAGAGATATGTCCCACACGAAGAGTGGCCATGGGACGGAGGATCTAGGCAGCTCTAGGCTGTTCTCTGGGGAGTACAAGTCAACCTGAAGCTCCCGTGCTCCTCCCACTTACTTCATGTCTTTGGTAGGCAACTTGAAGTTAACGAAACTCCATACTCTAATACCTGGAGCAAGACTGAATGGAATAGGCAGATTATTTTCCACTTCCAGCATGACCATAATTTTTACTCTCAGCATTTTAACTCATATGACCAATGAACAAGATATGGTACAATAATTTACATTATTTTTGAGTGTGCAATTAACTTATTCTCTATATATGTGCCTGTGGGCATAACTCCTTAGCAAAAGTGACACCACATTTTAAATGCTTCAGTAAAAATAAGAGTTACAGAATCTATCAAAACATAACTAAGCAGGAAATGACAACAGCAAAAATATCAAAAGAAAACCATTAAACTCATCATCTTCTTTATGGTAGGTTATTAGAGAAAACTACAACAAAGCCAGAAAAAATTAAAACAGACATGTTTTTCAGTATTAGTATTCACACTAAAAATACTAAATTTAAATATTAAATATTAAAATCATTTCATTTCTGAAATGTTTCAAAGCTCACACACAATGAATTCCAACCTAATTGATAAGTATTTCAAATCACTACAGAAATATCATTATTCTGGTAATTACCAAAAAGACTCAAGAGAATAAATTTAAAAAAAAATAAAGCATAGAATCAAAAACCTTAAACTTATGCTTATGGATTTTCCAGAAACTTTGAAGAAACACCATTCCTGTTCTTGCAGCTGGCCAATGCTTCTGTCCCTTCCATCTTGATTATATCTGTTCCTTTCACATACTTAAACTTACCCATCATCATTTATTGTTCCTATATATATATTCAATCCTTTCTTCCTTGCAGGCTCCTTTACCTTACAAACAGACTCCACTATATCAGTATTCGAGATCCAAAGAACAAAATACTGCTCTTACAAGGTCTTTTACGGCAATGTTTTATTGGAGCAGCATCTCTTCACTTTTCACTTTTTAAAACAGATAATACATACACACAGTACAAAAATCAAAACAAAATACATTCCTTAAAAGAATATTTTACTTTTAGTCATTTTTACAGTATACTTTGTAAGCTTTTTCATTTACTATATTGCTAACATTCATCCATATGGTTGCATGTCACTGTAATTCATTTATATAAACTAAAATATATTTCATTCTGTAAATATAACACAGTGCATTCAACCACTCTCCTGTTAACGGACAATTGCAGTGTCTTCATATTTTTGCTGTTTGAAGAGTGCACTATGTATCTTTGATTGCGTGTGTGCAAAAGTTATTCTTGAATATGGCCCCAAAAATAACCAGGAGTGGAACTGTTTTATCCCAAATAATGTAAATGTCCAACTTTAAGGAATAATACCAAACCTGTTCTCTTTTTTTTTTTTTTTTGAGACAGAGTCTTGCTGTGTCACCAGGCTGGAGTGCAGTGGCGCGATATCTGCTCATTGTAACCTCCACCTCCTGGGTTCAAGCGATCCTCCTGCCTCAGCCTCCTGAGTAGCTGAGACTACAGGCATGCCACCATTCCCAGCTAATTTTTTGTATTTTTAGGAGAGGGAGGGTTTCACCATGTTGGCCAGGGCAACCTCGAGCTCTTGACCTCGTGATCCACCCGCCTCGGCCTCCCAAAGTGCTGGGATTACAGGCGTGAGCCACCATGCGCGGCCACCAAACCTGTTTTCTAAAGTGGTTAAAATAGTTTGCACTCCCTTCAATGGTAAATAGAGGATTCTATATCCTCTCCAATACTTGGTATTGCCAGACTTATCTTTGCCAATGAAAGTGATACAAAATGTTATCTAAGTAAGATGCTGATATTTGCATTTCCCTGATCACTAATTATGTTGAACGTCTTTCCATATATTTAATGAACATGAGTGTTTTCAGTAAAGTGTCTGTTCATGTCTTTTGCCCATTTTACTACCAATTCTTTTAAATGTATTATTGATTTGTAGATCTTAGTTACATATTCCTCACATTAAATCCTTATTTGTTGTGTGTATTGCAAATATCTTCACCCAATTTGAACTTGTCTGTTCATTATCGCTAAAGTATGTTTAGTGAACAAAATTCTTATCTCTAATTTACAGAAAGTTATTTATCTTTTATAATCAGTTTTCTGTGTTGTCTAACCTATTTCCCATTTAGAGAAAAAAAAGTGCAGCCTGTTCCAGCCCTCATTTCTCGGGGCAAACACAAAATGGGTTAATCTTTCATCTCAAGATACAAAAGATATTCACCTATTTTTTTCTCTTAAGGTTTCCAATTTTATAAATTTTAAATTTAAGTTTTTAATTCATCTGAAGCTATTTTGTATAAAGTACCACTTTGCAAATGAATAAATGAATAACAATCTTTCAAGGTCCATTTATTAGGCATCCCTGCCTTTCTCTGCTTGTCTCATTTGCCATTTATATCAAGTTCCAAAGTCCCATTGTTAGGTGTCCTCTGGGCATCTACTCTTGTACTTATTAACTTAGGTACACTACTGCTGAGACCATCCTGTCTTATCTGCTATTATTTCCTAATAATCCATAACACCTAGCAGGACACATTCCCCTCTCTCCGCTTGTTCTTCAAGAGTGCCATGGCTACTTTTGGCTTTTCATTCTTTCATATAAATTTTAGAAAGATGTTACTTTTCATAAAAAGCCATCTTAGAACTTTATTGGAATTGCATTGAATCAATGTGGAGAGTACGGCATCTTTGCAAGAATACTCCTCCTCTTGATAAACATGATACATCTCTTCATTTATGTAGGTTTCTGCCAATATCTGCCAATGAGAATTCATAATTCCCGTACAAGTGTTGCTCATGTTTTGTTAGTTTTTTTTCTAGAGATGTGATTCTCTCTGACAATACTGCATGTGGTGTCTTGTCTTTAATTTTCTAGTTGTTTACTGTGCATTTATAGAACTAAAACTGTTTGTATGTTAATCTTCCTAAATTCTCCATTTATTTCCAGTAATTTGTAAATTGAGATTTTCTATGTTAGCAATCATTTTACACAAACAATTAAAGCTTTACTTTATTTGTTTGAATCCTTGAGATATCTTATTTTTTTCTTGCTTTATTTCACAGACTAGGATCTCCATATAAAATGTTGAATAGAAGTAGTGATGTGGACATCCTTGTCTCATTTCAAATTTTAAAACTGCCTTGTATCCTTAGAATAAACTTCATTTGATCATGATACATAAATATTTTTGTATATTGCTGAATTCTATTTTGTTATCTTAAGGATTTTTGCAACTTTATTCCTAGGGGTTATTGTTCTGTAATTTTTTTGTTTTGTTCAAACTGTCTTTATCTTATTTGAGTATCAGGATAATACTAGCTACATAAAATGAATTGGAAAGTTTCTCTTCCTCTTCTATTTTTTTGTAAAAGTTTGTATATAATTTTTAATTCTTCCTTAAACATTTGGTAGAATTCTCCAATAAAACTATCTGGGCCTGGAAATTTCTTTGTGAGGAAGTCTTTTAATTACAAATTCAATATTCTCAATAGTCACAGGGTTACTTGTATTATCTGTCTCATATTGGGGGACTTACGGCAGGTGCATTTTTTGGAGAATTTTATCTAAGTTGTTAAATTTAGGTATATAGAGTTGCTCATAATATCCCTTATTATCTCCTTTTGATGCCTGCAGTGTCTGTAGTGATATTCCCTCTTTAATTTCTGATAATAGTAGTTTGTGTTCTCTCACTCTTTTTCTTTGTCATTCATGCTATAGGTTTGTCAATTTTATTATTGTTTTCAAAAAACCAACCCTTTGTTTCATTGATTGTCTCTATCATTTTTTGTTTTCCATTTCATTGATTTCTGTTCTTATATTTATTATTTTATTTCTTATTATTGTTTTGAATTTATTTTGCTCTTCTTTTTCTAAGCTATTGAGGTTGGAACTTAGATTACTAATTTTAGATTCTTTTCCTAATATATGCATTTAGTACTATAAATTTCCATATCAGCACTGCTTTAGCTGTCCCTGGCAAATTTTGATATGTTGACACTTTGTTTCCATTCAGTTCGATGTATTTGGTAAATTTCTCTTAAGACTTAACTCTTTAAATCGTGAGTTATTTAGAAATCTGTCATTTCGTTTACCAGTATTTCAAGATTTTCCTGTTATCTTCTGTCACTGTTTTCTAGTTTGGTTCCACTGTGGTCAAAGAACAGTTATGTTAAATTTGATGAGGTTCACTTTATGGCCCAGGATATGGCCCACATTGGTATGTATTTTGTGGGCTTTTGAAAAGAGTATGTATTCAGCTTTTGTTGAGTGGAGGGTTCTGTAAATATTGATTAGATCCTGTTGGTTGATGCTGTTGTTGAGTTATTCTATACACTTGACATTTGTCTAGTCCTATCAATTGTTGACAGGAAGGTATTGAAGTTTCCAACTATACTTTTTGTTGGATTTGTCTATTTCTCCTTTCAATTTTTGCTTCACATATTGTTCAGCTCTGTTGTTTGAGGCATGCACATTTAAGATTGCTATGTCTTCTTGGTGGATTTACCTTTTTATTTCTGTTCATTTTAATTGCATGTGTCTGTTTTATCTGATACTAACATAGCCAACTCCTATGTTCTCCTGATTAATATTTGCATGATATATTACTTTACATTATTTTACTTTCAAACCTCCTATATCATTACACTTAAAGTGAGTTTCATGCAGAGAGCTCATTGTTGGATCAATTTTATCATTCATTCTAAGCAAATCTATGACTTGTAATTGATATGTTTTGACCATTCACATTTAGTGTAATTGATATGTTAGGGCTTAAATCGGCCATTTTATTTTTTATTTTCTGTTTGTCTTTCCTGTTTTTCATTTCTCTGTTTTCTTTTCCTTTCTATGGCTTACAGGGACATTTAAAATTTTTCATTTTATTTATTTATAGTGTTTTTGAGTATAGCTCTTTGTACAGCTTTTTTAGTGGTTGCTCTAGACATTTCATTATATATCATTATAACATCACAATCTACTGTTGTTGTTACTTCACCAGGTTAAGTCCTTTTACTCTCCCCATTTACATGATTGTCTTAAATACTTTCTCTGTATATATGTAGAACCACACCAGACATTGTTACAATTTTTGCTTCAGCTATCAAACATAACTTAGAAAACTTCAGAAAAGGAATGTCTCATATTTACCCCATGTTTTTGCTTAACTGTGTTTTTTCTCCCCTACTATGTTCCAAGGTTTATTATTTTCGTTCAGTCTGTAGAACTTCTTTTAGTTATTCTTTTAGGGTAAATATCTTCATTTTCCCTTATCTGATTTCCTCTTCATTCCTAGAAGATATTTTCACTGCATATTGTATTCAGGGTTAACAGCTGTTTTCTTTCAACATTTGAAGTATGTTGTGCTACTTCCTTATGGCTTCTATGGTTTCTAATGAGAAATCGGCTGTCATTCCAACTGTTTTCTCCTATAGTTAAGTTGTCCTTTCTTTATTGCTGCTTTGCAGATTTTTTCTTTGTCTAGTTTTTAGAAGTTTGACTATAATGTATGATATGGTTTGGCTGTGTCCCCACTCAAATCTCATCTTGAATTGTAGCTCACATAATTCCCACATGTTGTGGGAGGGACCTGGTGGGAGGGAGTGGTTTCCCTCATGCTGTTCTCCTGGTAGTAAATAAGTCTCATGAGATCTGATGTTTTTATAAAGGTTTTCCCTTTTGCTTGGCTCTCATTCTCTCTTGTCTGCCACCATGTGAGACATGCCTTTCACCATCCACCATGATTGTGAGGCCTCGCCAGCCACGTGGAACTGTGAGTCCATTAAGCCTTTTTTTCTTTATAAATTGCTCAGTCTCCGGCGTGTCTTTATCAGCAGTGTGAAAGCGAACTAATACAATGTTTCTTGGTGTGCATTTTTAAGGGAGGGGGGTGGTTATCTTGTTTGGGCTTTGCTCAGCTTCTTAAATCCATAGGTGTATGTCTTTTGCCAAGTCTGTAAGTTTTCAGTCATCATTTCTCTAAGTTCCTTTTAGCCCTATCCTCTTTCTTCTCTTTCCAAGACTCTGATGAAATGCACTTAGATCTTTTGTTGTAATTACATAGATCCCTGCATCTTTGTTCACCTTTCTTCTTTCTTTTCTTCCAGACAATTTTCTCTGTTTTATTCTGATTGGAGAATTACTATTGTTTCATCTCCCAGTACACTGATTCATTCCTCTCTGTTCCTCCACTCTAGTGTTGAGTCCATCCATTAAGTTTTTATTTTAGTTATTATATTTTGCAATGCTAGAATTTTCATTTGGTTCATCTTTACATCTTCTATTTATTTGTCGAGGCTATTATTTTATTAGTTTCAAGTGAGCTCATAGTTTCTCACTGAAGCATTCTAAAACTCTTAGACGGCTGCTTTAGAATTTTGTTAGATAATTCAAAGATCTTTGTTATTTTGATGTTTGCATCAGTTGATTGTCCTTTTCTTTTCTTTTTTTTGGTGGGGCAGGTGTTGGGGGGAACAGAGTCGTGCTCTGTCACCCAGGCTGGCTAGAGTGTAGTGGCACAATCTTGGCTCACTGCAACCTCCACCTCCTGGGTTCAAGTGATTCTCCTCCCTCAGTCTCCTAAGTAGCTATGATTTCAGGCACATGCCACCATGCCCAGCTAATTTTTATTTTTTTATTAGAGGCAGGGTTTCACCATGTTGACCAGGCCAGTCTTGAACTTGTGACTTAACATGATTTGCCCACATCAGCCTCCCAAAGTGCTGGGATTACAGACACGAGCCACCATGCCTGACCAATTGTCCTTTAATTAAAAAAAAAATAGTATTAGATTTGCCTAGTTCTTCATCTGATGAGCAATTTTAAAATTTGAAACCTGGTCATTTTCAATTTTACTTTATGAGACTCTGGATTGCATTTAAGCCTCTTTTTTTGCTAACTTCTTCTCATACCACTCAAGCAAATGTGTGTGTGTGTGTGTGTGTGTTATTACTACCGGGTGGGGGTAGACGTCTGGGGTTCTCTTAAATGTCTATTGATACCTGAGGGATAATGGCTCCTTTTTACTGCTAGGGAAGGGTGGGAAGTTCAGCTCCGCGTGAGGCCTCCACTGATACCTGCCTGGCAGGGAGGAGTAGGGGTGCCTCACTGAAGATTCTCTGATGTCCTCCACTGACACCATGGTGGGGCCCTCATTTCTAATGGGTGGTACTGGAAGACCTAACTCTCTACTAGTCCTCCTTAGTATCACCCTAGTAGAGAAAGGATGGGCACATCATTACTGCCAGGTTGAGGTGGAAATTCAGCCTCCCTACATGATCTCTACTGGCACCACCGGGGAAAAAGGCCTCGTTACTGTCCAACAGAAATAAAGACCGAGGCTCCCTACTCACCCTCCTCTGACATCATACCAGCGTAAAGATTGGGGTGCCTCTTTCAACTTTGCTTTATGTATTTTGAGGTCATTTTTATTAATTTGCACTATTCCTATCCCTAAAAATGCTCTTTTTAAAAATTTTAAGTCTATTTAATTTTTATCTAATTTAAATGCTTTTTCCCTGATCTGTCAATATTTACATTTTTGTCCATTTCTATTTATTACAATTTTAAATTTTTTGAACATGTCTACCCACTTTATTTATTTGTTTGTTCGTCTACTTATTTTTGAGATAGGGTCTTGCTCTATCACCTACGCTGGAGTACAATGGCATGATCACAGGTCACTGCAGCCTCGACCTCCCACGCTCAAGCGATTCTCCCACCTCTCAGTCTCTGGAGTAGCTGGGACTACAGGCACATACCACCAGACCTGGCTAATTTTTGTAATTTTTGTAGAGATGGGGTTTCACCATGTTGCCCAGGCTGGTCTCAAACTCTTGAGCTCAAACGATCCGCCCACCCCAACTTCCCCAATGTGCTGGAACTACAGGCAGGAGCCACCATGCCCAGCCCACTTAATTTATTTCCCATATATTCTATGTGTCTTCTTAATCCATTCTCTGGATTGTTTTTGTAATTGAGTGTTTATATGACATTTTCATATTCTTCAGTTTCCCTTCAACTCTCATTATGTTGACAGTATCCAGATTTTCATACTTTTTAAGATTATTATGGATATAATATTTTATTTTCTTCTTACTAATGCTTTAAAGACAATAGCAGTGATAACAAAAAGCTACCGAAGTATTAAATCGCTTTTACTTCATATATTTATTGCAGCTTCTCCTGAAGTTTTCTCTTCACTTCCTTAAGTGCTTTATCCAAAACTCTTTTTGATAATGTTCTTTGAGTGGGGATCCTTCTGAGGTCTTATATATGAGAGAATATTCTTATATTCTTATCTAGCTCTCATATTTAAATGACAGTTTGGCTAGATACAAAATTCCAAGGTCTAAATTATTTTTCTTAAATTTTTTTTTTTTTTTTTTTTTTTTTTTTTTTTTTTTTTGAGACGGAGTCTCACTGTGTCGCCCAGGCTGGAGTGCAGTGGCGCGTTCTTGGCTCACTGCAAGCTCCGCCTCCCATGTTCACGCCATTTTCCTGCCTCAGCCTCCCGAGTAGCTGGGACTATAGGGGCCCACCACACCCGGCTAATTTTTTGTATTTTTAGTAGAGACGGGTTTCACCTTGTTAGACAGGATGGTCTCGATCTCCTGACCTCGTGATCCGCCCGCCTCGGCCTCCCAGAGTGCTGGGATTACAGGCGTGAGCCACCGCGCCCGGCCTTAAATATTTTTACTACCACCATTTTTTAACATTGAGACAGGGTCTCACTCTATGGCCCCAGCTGAAGTACAAGGGAACTATTACAACTCCATGGCTCACTGTGGCTTGGACCTCTCCGGGTTCAAGTGATCCACCCACCTCAATCTTCTGAGTAGCTAGGACTACAGGCATGCGCCACGGTGCCTGGCCAAAAAAACAAAAAACAAAAACAAACGAACAAAAAAAATCACTATTTCTTAAATTGTCTTTCAAAAACTATCATATCAATCTGATCCTGTTCCTCTGTATGTAATCTGCTTTTTTATAACTCTCTTTTTCTTTGAAGCTATTCAATTGAAATATATTTCCTTGTAGGTTTTCTTTATCTATTATTCTAAGGGCTCTTTCAATTTGAAGTCTTTCTTCCTTGTATTTTAAATGGTGGGAAATGTATTCCTTCCAAGTTTTCTCTTCATTATTACCTCTCTCTTTTACTGGACTCTTCTTATTAGCCAGAACTTATAACCATTATTTCTTTCCTTCGTAGCTTTTAAAAAATATATATTTGTAATTTGTTTGTGCTTTGCTTCATCCTTCTGAGAATTTCCTCAATTCTTTCTTCCAATTCTAATTCAATTTTTCAGTTGTATTCATTGTTTTATTTATCTCATTACAGTTTTATTTCCGCTATCATGTTTTTTACCTAATATAGCTGCTTGAGTATGTTTTTTATTCTTATTTCATATTACTGCTAGTTTCTTTTACTTATGTCTTAGAATTATTAGGCTAATTTTAAATCGTTTGTCTTTCTAACAATGCTGCTTCTGATGAACTATGTAATCCAGTGTTTGTTTTTCCTTTGAAATAGTTGTGCTCCTGATAAGACCTGTTAGTTTGGACTGTGAACTCATCTCCCCATGAGGGCATCAGGCAGTGTATATGGGGAGAAGCCAGATTTCAGCCCTCATCAGAGTATTTAGTACAGGGGTACGGGTGGGATGAATGGGACTTAGTGTGGAAAGTTTTCTGATAGAGGCCCCAGAAAACCAAAGTTCATCATCCCTCATTCCACAGAACAGCTCTGGTCAAGATTTTACTGTTTGCCTTCTTGGGATACTATACTAAGAGACATTCCAGCCAGGTGCAGTGGCTTACACCTGTAATCTTAACACTTTGGGAGGCCGAGGCGGGCAGGTCACAAGGTCAGGAGTTTGAGACCAGCCTGACCAACATGGTGAAATCCCATCTCTGGGATTACAGGCACGTACCTGAATCCCAGCTTCTCAGGATGCTGAGGTAGAATTGCTTGAACCCAGGAGGTGGAGGTTGCAGTGAGCTGAGATCGTGCCACTGCACTCCAGACCAGGTAAGAGAGGAAGATTCCATCAAAAAAAAAAAAAAAAAAAAGACATTCCAATGCTGTAAATCCCCAGATCTGCAGATTTTAAGATGGAAAAAAAAGGAGGTAGAAAAGTGATCCTAGGTTAGTGAATCTACACCTGTTCTCAGTATCTCACAGGATCAAGACTTTTATGCTGCCCTACTCTTATGTTTGAAGCATCAGAGTCACTTCAAGTAGAAGATTGGGCATTATTCGTCCCAAAGCAATGTTGGGAGACGTAAGAGCAAAATTCCTAAATTCCCTTCCTATGTTAACCTCCCACAGAAGTGCTGCACTGCCCCTGGTCTCAGATATGTCTCCCTCTACAGCGTGCGCGCTTGCGCATGCACACACACACACACACACAACTTCAAAACAGCTAGTATTACCCCAGGAACTTCCCACAGTTTTCTCTATAATTTGGTATTTTTCCTCTATGGCCATGAGTCTCAATCTTGGCTGTGTGTTAGAATTATTTGGGGAGATTTTTAAAAATCCCAATGCCCAAGCCACACTCCTAGACCAATTAATTTAGAAGTTCTTAGGATGAGAATGAAACATCATTTTTTTTCTCTCTCTTTTTTTTTTTTAACCATCCCAAGGTCTTCATTTATTTATTTTGCACCTATCATGCCATGAATTCATGGGGAATAGATTCTAGCAGGTCGAGCTCCTTTTCTTTGGTTCTCAGAAAATGTGCTTCTCTGAGCAGAGCAGGCTGGTCCTTTGGTTGAACCTAGATGCCTTTCTCTTTGGCTTCCTTCTTTTTCTGATCATTTTCCTTCTCACATTTCAGGATGCCCTTTCGGCTGTTAGAGTGCTTAATATGCTCAATATGTACATTAATTCTCTTGGCAAGAATCTTTCTCTTGTTTGTTTACAACAATGCCAACAGCATGCTGGGTTACACTGTAGACTCTTTCAGCTTTGCCATGGTAACACTTGTGCAGCATTCCTTTTTGAACAGTGCCCATTCTCTTGATGTCTACAGTATCAACTTCCTTGTAGATTGGCACTTATGTGGCCAAAGGAACAACCCCATGTTTTCTAAAAGGCTGGAGAAAATACCACAGGTGCCTCTCCTCTTTCCCTTCATCTTCATCATTTTGACAAATTACTGGAAGTTGGAGGTTGTGGTTGAAAGCCAGGCATCATTTTTTAAAACTTCTCAGGATATTGCAACATGCGCCGGGGTAGAGAACTGCGACTCTGGCTTCTCCAGGAGGCCCTTGGAGGTAGGAACCAGCAGTTGGGCTACTTTAGCAACTTAGTAGAAACTAAAACCAAAAATGATCTCCCATGGCCAAACATAACAGTAGTTTCTAGCTCTCCAACCTCCCTCCCTGACATCTCCACAGCATTTGGTCTGCCCTCTTGAGATTCTTTTCTTTTCTTTTTTTTTTTTTTTTTTTTTGGAGATAGGGTCTTGCTCTGTCTCCCAGGCTGGAGTGCAATGGCGCGATCTTGGCTCACTGCAGCCTCTGCCTCCCAGGTTCTAGCGATTCTCATGCCTCAGCCTCCCAAGTAGCTGAGATTACAGGCACGTGCCACCACGCCCGGCTAATTTCTGTATTTTTAGTAGAGACGGGGTTTCGCCATGTTGGTTGGGCTGGTCTCGAATTCCTGACTTCAAGTGATCTGTCCACCTTAGCCTCCCAAAGTGCTGGGATTACAGGCATGAGCCACTGTGCATGGCCCTGCCTTCTTGAGATTCTTGTTGAGACTGTACAAGGCGTTGGCTCTTGTCTAATCTTTTGCACTGTTCCTCTGTCTCCTTTCCCATCAACATTCTAAAGTTGGCTGCTTCTCAGTATTCATAATCCATGGTTCCTCTTTCTCTCCAAGAACTCCGCCAGCATGTACATTTATAAAACCACACCTCCAGCCCTAACTACTCTCATGTGTTTTTTCTCTAATACACCTCCATTTGGATGTCATGCTGGTATCTCAAATTCAATATATTGAAAAAGGAACTCATAATTTCTGCATGAAACAGCACCCCCTTACGACTTCCTTTATCAATGTAGCTACCATTTTCAGGATCATTTTTGGTTCTTCCTTCAACAGTCTATTTCCAACGTTCAGTTGGACTTTTCTGTACAATATCACTTCTACATAATTAACATCTTTCAAGTTCAGATCGTAACAATTTCCTGTCTGGATTATTGAATCAGCCTCTTGCTCAATATCCCTCACTTTGTTACTCCCTATCACAAGGTCATCGATACACCACTGTCGGTTTAATATAGGATACAATTGCAATCATGTGACTCACAACTTAGTGCTCAAAACCCATCACCAAAGTGCAAAGCCCCTGGCATCCAATGCCCTTCAGTATGGCCCAAACTATTTTTCTGACCATGCTTGCACATATTCCTCCACACTAGATGGGACATTTTTTCTTTTTGAAATGGAAAGAACATAAACTTTGAATCACACAGATTTGGTTTTAAATTCCAATCGGCTACTACTAACTTGGATAAGTTTCTAAAACAATATGAGCCTCAGTTTCCACAACAACAACAACAAAAAATATAAAATATTATGTATTAGTAAAAGATAAAAGGTGAAAAAAAAACAGACATTAATCGTTAACAGAACTGTTTTGTATAAATTCTACTTTTTGGTGTTTTTTTTTTCTTGTTTTGTTTTGTTTTGTTTTGTTTCGAGATGGAGTCTCACTCTGTCGCCCCAGGCTGGAGTGCAGTGGCATAATCTTGGCTCACTGCAACCTCCAACTCCTGGGCTCAAGCCATTCTCCTGCCTCAGCCTCCCAAGTAGCTGGAATTACAGGCCCCTGACCACATGTGGCTAATTTTTGTATTTTTAATAGAGACGGGGTTTCATCATATTGGCCAGGTTGGTCTTGAACTCCTGACCTCAGGTGACCTGCCCGCCTCGGCCTCCCCAAGTTCTGGGATTACAGGTGTGAGCTACCGCGCCTAGCCTAAATTATAGTATTATGTTTTTGTCAGATCCTAAACTTCCCTGCTGCACCTGGACTTTTTTGTTGCTGTTGTTGTTTTGTGCCTTTTTTGTTTTGGTTTGGCTTTTAGTCTTTGTATACGGCTGCTTCTCCTGGCTATGCTCTATGTCAAAGGTTGACAAACTATAGCCCACAGACCTACTTTGGGCTTAACCCAGACATACCTATTCATTTAAGTATTGTCATTAAGTATGCTACAACAGCAGAGGTGAATAGTTGTGACAGAGACCATATGGCCTGCAATGCTTAAAAATTTTGCTATCTGGCCCTTCACAGAAAAAGTTTGCCCACCCCTGCTCTCACCTCTCTTTCTTTACTCACTCTATAGTATCTCCCCAGGTATCTTGGGTTTAAAATATGTCCACAAATCCTCCAACAAAACTAACTTCAAAAGGTGGAGCCCCCATGCCTTGAATATAGGCTGGAATTCGTGACTTGCTTGCAACAAATAGGACATGGCAGAGGTGTCAGTGTGTGATTGCTTAGACTAGATCATAAAAGGCACTGTGGCTTCCCCTTTGCTCTTTTGAGATCACTAATTCCGGAAGAAGCCAACCCCCATATCATAAAGACACTCAAGCAGACTGGGGGGAGTCCCACATGGAGAGAAGCTGAGGCCTCCTGCCAACAGCCAGCACCAACTTGCCAGGCATGTGGGAGCCACCTTAGAAGCTGATACTGCAGGCTTGGTCAGTCCTTTAGAGGAACTTACTGACTTGCAAGCCCAGTCTACATCTTGGCTCAAACCTCAGAACAGACCTTAAGCCAGAACTATCTGGCTAAGCCACATTCCAAATACCTGACCAACAGAAACTGTGAGGATAATAAATACTTAATGTTGTTCTAAGCCACTTAGCTTCAGGTTAATTTTAATTTCTTATACAGCAATTGATAACTAATACATAAGAAAATATTCATGTACCATCCACTGACCAAAGACTCAAATATACAACCAGAGCCTGGACCTCTCCTATGACCTCATACCTTCATATATAACAACCTATTCCACGTCTGTTCCTAGAGATCTCAAAGGCATCTAAAACCCAACATGTGTGAGACTTTGGTCTCTTTCCCTCAGACAAGATCTTCTTCCAATATTCCCTATCCCAGTTAATGGCATAATGAGCTTAATCCATAAACTACAACTCTGGCCATCTGTGATACTTCTTTGTCCTTTACACTCTATATTCAACCCATTATCAATTTCAGCCAAATTAACTAATATGTAGTTTTTAAATCAGGATGTTACCCTCCAGCAGTACTATAGAGATGCTCTTTCATTGTCTCAAGCATCTGCTGATCATGAGAAGTCTTGTGTAAGAGCATCATTCTTTGAAGGTAATCTATCTTTCCTTCTGATAGCCTTTGATGTTTTCTGAATAACCTTGAGCCTAAACCTGGGTTTGCTTTATTCATCCTAAGACTTGGTGTGATCTTTACAATCTGAAGACATACAGCTCTTCAAGTCTCAAAAAACTCCATCGTCTCCCTGAATATTGCCTTTTGATTGTTGTCCCTATTCCCTTTATAACAGTTGGGGTCCAGTCAGACACTCCGGTTATTTTAATAGACAAAAATTAACCTAAAGAACTATTAATCAGGTAAAGGGCAAAAAGAGGGCATTGAGGCATGGAAGGAACTGCAGAAGGATGCTACCCCACTAGGGTTAAGGGAATAAAAGGATGATGTTAGAGTTACTAACATTTAGAAACTTGGAGGAAGGGCCCTGCAGAATTGAAATTAATACCTTTGAGCAGAGTCTGCTGGTCTGTTGGTACTAGTGTTTCTGAGGGACACAATGAGGTTGGTTATGCAAGTTTTGAACAACTGCAAATCGAAATAACTGCTGCTACCAGTTATTATTCCACTACCAAGACAGGCATTAAATGTCATTCCTAAGGCACTCGTCTACTCTCAGAACTCAATAGACTGAATCTTCAACTTGCAACAATGGCTTTGTTTTTGACACGTGTCAATTTCCCTTTTGCTTTCCAGCTCAGCTATATATTTTAAGCATGTCTATGTATTTGCAGCAGATAGAAGTGATTCCCTCCACCAGCTTAGTCATCTGTCAAGAGTTTCTGTCCACTTCTCTTTATCTCCATGGTGCATTACCCTAACCCAAAACATTATCATTTCTTCCCCAGACTACTAGTACCATCTTCTAACTTGTCTACCTGCCTTCATTCTAACAAGTCCACCATCTTTTCTCCACGCTGCAGCGAATGTTTTCTAAACACCAATCTAAGAACATTATCTCTTGGACGGGCATGGTGGCTCACGCCCGCAATCCCAGCACTTTGGGAGGCCAAGGTAGGTGGATCACCTGAAGTCAGGTGTTCAAGACAGCCTGGCAAACATGATGAAATCCTGTCTCTACTAAAAATATAAAAATGAGCTGGGTGTGGTGGCGTGTGCCTGTAGTCCCAACTACTCGAGAGGCTGAGGCTGGAGAATCACTTGAACCCGGGAGGCAGAGGTTGCAGTGAGCCAAGATCATGCCACTGCACAGCAACCTGGGTGACAGATTGACATTCTATCTAAAAAAAAAAAAGAACATTATTTCTCATTTAAGTCCCTTCCCATTGCTCTTACAATAAACATAAACATGTTGCATATGTCCAACAAGGCCTTGTATGTACTGACCCAGTGCCATCTTGCATTGCACTCCTTCTTTCCTGTGTTTTCTGGCCAGTCTGGCCTCCTTTGCTATTTTCAAATAGGACAAAGCCTTTGTATGTGCTGATGCTCCCTGTCTGCATCAGTCCTCTTCCCAACTCTGCCCATTTAATCATCACTCATCCTACAGAAAACAAGTCACATTACTCCAAGAAGCCTTCCTTGCCCTCAGACTAGGTCAGCACTCTATCTATATGGTCTCATGGTCTTGGATAGATTTCTTTTACACAATGTGTCATGGATATTTGGTAAAGCCTCCTCTTTGGGGCTATAAACTCCAAAAGAAAAGAGGCATAGCATCCTATGCTCCTAGCAAGAGTTTCTGCCACACAATAAACATGTAATAGCTCTTTCTAGAATGAATAAATGAGCCATATTGAATGTTGATTGAATTTCAACAAGCTTTGCAGAAATCAACCTATAATGATTATCCCTTTCAGTGGGCTTCTGACACTTGTAATTCATCTGACTTATTCCTTTCTTTTCTGCCATGGGCCTGGTAGTCTCAGCATATTATTGACTAAGGTCCGGAGCCTCTATGTTGTTTTTTAATTCCCAGTGTCTAGCATAGTGCCATTGAAATAATATGCAACCAACACATTTTTATTACTCATGATAACGATTAAGAACTTAGTGCCATTATAGTTAATGTAGTAAAATTTTGTGAATTCAATAATGTCCCTAAGTAGTATACAACTTTGAAAGCACGCTCTTCTCAAGTAATTAAATGTTATAATTATCTAACACATTATTTTTCTATATAAAATTTCAGAGATGTTAGTTCATTATTTCCAACCCTTTATATTTTAAATTAATGATATAGTAATTTTCAAAAAACAAACTTTTGCTTTACTTTAGCTGAAGACACAGATGTCGTCAGATGGCGCTCAAAATGGTTTAAATTACACAGATGTGGTAAGCATACAGTGAAATCTTAGAAAGGCCCCAAAGAATTCCCTATGGATGATACATGAGCCAAGGACATGACATTCATCTTGGAGGATATTTCTCCCTTCGAATACGTTTGATAAAATGCCTTTTTTTATTCCCACTTTGACTTTAAGCACTTAGAAATCATTTGTTTTACAAAAGCCCTGTGGTCCAAGATTATGGCAACCAAAATAGTGACTTCTGTCTTATATTTCAGTTATGCATGGTTCCTGACTTTAGTTTAAGAGAGTGATTTTACATAAAACTTTTTAGATAGATTTCACTCCTGTGCCTTTGTTGGTCTTTTCTGTACTTCTACGAAGAACAGCTTTGCAGTTTCTACGCTGGCTTCAAGCACAATACTATAGCTCCACAACCTTGTCCAACTGTTAGAATCATCCAGTTTTATAGCAGATGGACACAGACGTTCACTCACCCAGGTTCTGAGTTTCAGCAATCTTCTTATCTTTGCCATTTGTATGAAATAAGTTTGTTGTATTTTAGCACCCAAGCACCATAGTGTCTTATACCTTACTTTCAGGAAGAGGCTCTCAAACATCTCCTGGTATTATGTTTATGATTCTTTGCCACCAGGTTTTTAGGCTTGTTGCAGCATGATTTACACTGCAGACCTCCCTAAATTTAGTTAACTTTCATTCGTCATCACCATTCAGATATTTTAATTTGGTATATCCAGGAGGCATAATAGCCAATGCTTTGCCAGAGAGCTATAAATATTGGTATGAATTTTACATTTCCACTTGACAGTAAGAGTGTCTCAATTGATAGTGATCTTATGACTTCTTGTCAGCATACCAAATATATCAACAGGCCTTGTCATGAATTTTCCAGACATTTGTAAAATCATGAAAGTTTTTCACATTGAAATGAGAAAATATCACACACAAAAAATATTTTTTATAAGATTTTTATGTAAAATATAATAAGATTGTGACTTTTATGTCGCATACAATGTTTATTACATGGGAACTTTGTGCATTTATGAAATTATTTACTACTTATTTATAAATGTATAAAGAAACATTTAGCAACAATTGTGTTCTCAATTCTTTTGAAGTCTGTCGACTCATGTCTATTTTTTCTAGAGGATTATTCCATGTTTCTGTCTAGTCTGGCATTTTACTACATATGCACTCTTTTCATAGAACTAGTGATGTCCATTTGTCAGCCTCAAATACATACAAATTGCTGTCTTAAACCAGATGATTGTTTTTGCAAAACACAGACGTACAAAAGAATGGTCCTTTTGTAGAAATTGATCTAAATACTTTAAAGCTTGTTTCAAGGGTGTGAAATTTTGGTTAAGCTGGCCCAGAAAAATATTTTTCACATCAACCTAGGTCATGATCATACTTATTTTATGTAACATCAAGCCTACAGAATGTGTTTTCCAGTGACCATCACTAATGGATATTATCTGGTATTTTAATTTTTTCCAAGGCTTTTCTGTGTATAATGAGAGGAGTCCTATTAAACACAACATTTAAAAATAAGTTAACTCTATATTAGTGAAAAACAGATTATTAAAAAGAATTAGTGGTACGTCAATTAAACAACTTTTTAAAAAGTTTTTTAAAAAGAATTAAATTCTGTCAAATTCAGCCTGAAATTTGAACACAGAAATAAGAACAGCAGGATTTTCACTGGAAGATGCATCATTCTGATGTTAGTGGCCAAACCAGATGCCAGAAAAGCAGTGCCTCTCTCAAATTCTCTTAAGCACTCATGAGGGTTCAGCCTTCCTTCTTGATGTCATCCAGCTCCTAGAGAAGTTTTGCTAGTGTCCCTTCTGAAACTATGGGGCAGGAGAGGAAGTCAAGGTCACTATCACCACCAACTCCTGAAGCCAGGTAGCTGTCAGCCTTGAAATGACCGTCATCAAAAACTAGTGGCTTGAATGTCCTCTATGAAGCCGTTCTTTGTTTGTTTTTGGTTCTTTGTTTTGTTTTGTTTTGTTTTTGGGATGGAATCTCACCCTGTCACCCAGGCTGGAACGCAGTGGCATGATCTCGGCTCACTGCAACTTCCACCTCCTGGGTTCAAGCAATCGTCCTGCCTCAGCCTTCTGAGTAGCTAGGATTACAGGCACCCTCCACCACGCCCAGCAAATTTTTGTATTTTCAGTAAAGACAGGGGTTTCATCATGATGGGCAGGCTGGTTTTGAACTCCTGACCTCAAGTAATCCACCCGCCTTGGCCTCCCAAAGTGCTGAGATTACAGGTGTGAGCCACCATGCCCAGCCTATGAAGCCTTTCTTGACTCTTCTGAATACACGTGGCCACTCTCTTCCTGAATTGCCATTGTACCCTGTAGAAACCATTATTGGGACATCTATGAGACTCTTTTTCATGTATGTATATACTTGTCTGTTTCTTCTACTGCACCATAAAACCTGTGTTCCCAGGAATTCTATGGCTTTTCTCTCTATCACTCCACACAATATCTAGCACTCAGTCAATACTCATTATGTTTGTTGACAAAAACATTCTTCTGGACATGTTCATAGAACGAACACAGTCTTTAGCAGCAGTACACTCTGCAAATAACTGTGAAAAGGGAGTCATTGGATTTACCAAACTAGAACCACTCATTTTGAGCAAAAAAAATCTCTGACTCAATGTGAGGCAGGGCTGCAAAAGTTGAACAGCAACAGTTATCATTCACCCAGCACCTCAAGCCTTCACACTGTAATCACATCGATTAGCTGAACACTGGCATCAAAGAAAGGGTCAGTATATTTTTTGTTCAAGCTTTTGTCCATATATAGAAGCTGGTGCCAGATTACTTCAGTGTTGAGTGATTTTAATTTTCTGTGAAATTTGGCTACACAACTTGTGCTTCTCCCAGTTTATGTGCTCTGTACTGTCAAATATGATACACTCAGAAAGCACATTCCTTTATCATTTTCCTCTTACAAAAAAAGAAAACTGGAAAAAAATATATTATTTGCCTTTAAGTGGAAAGACATTTCATTTTCCAGATGGATGCTAGTACTTCAGGAAATATTAGAGATAGCTTGTTGAAATTTTTAGAAGTGATCCTGTTGTTGTGCATTTTACACTCCTGGTCAAGCTATCATCACTACCAAAGCATTTCCTTAACTACCTACATATGCCCACTTCTTTAAGAAGAAACAGAGTGATGCTAACTTTCCTGAAGTTTCATACACACTCGAATTTGTATATGTCAGGTCTCAGATTGTCAAAAATTGAAGCATGGAAATTTGCTCCTGGAACACCAAATGTATATGATATTCCACCTGTGATGTCCTCAACTTGTTAACAACCCTAACAACTTCGCCAAACTCTAGGAACTTTTTTTCAGCAGGATATAGTAGTCACAGACAAGAAATGAAGGCGAGATTGTTTCTAGATAAATTTAGCTGGGGAATAAGGAAAATATGATCTAATAAAGGAAACCTCCAGGTGAATTCAAGAGAGTGAATTATATGGGAGTTGGAAAACCGATTGCCAAAGATTCTTCCTTTAAGTAGAGGTTGTGATAAAATACATTTTGATGTCTATTTCTAATGAAAATGTGAAACAGACATCTATTTTTCCATCCCAACTGGGCTTCCTCCAAATATGCTGCCTTCTCCCTAATGAGTTGGAATAGTGTGCACCGTAAAATAGTACAACACATCCAGAAATGCTGACATTTCATTTTTAATTGAAATCAAATAGAAATAGTTCCACTGGGAAACAAGAAAGTAAAGCAGGCTTTTGATAGAAATTAATAGGAAAGGGAAGGAAATACTATTCTCTGTCATAAAGTAGTCCACTATGGAAGGCTGCCAGTCCTCTTGCCTGAATCTGAGTTTATCTCCAGGATTACATTCAGTGGAAAGAACACATCGTATGAAGGTGGAACGAGAAATCATATTTGGATGGATGTACCAAATAAAAGAAATAAAAAATATTTCCTTTCTTCTATTTTTTAAAAATCATAGGAATATAGAGTCCAAGGAAAACTTGAATTTTACTGCAAAAACAATGATAACAAAAACAAAAGAGTTCATATCATCGACAAAAATATTTACAAAAATATACCATAAAATACATTCTTTGGGTGGTAAAATAAATTTACATTACTGGGACTAAAATTCTCTCGATGGTGAGACAACTTTCTTTTAAAAACAGTTTTATAGCAATACTTATAATAGTGGTACTTTTAAGAGTTGTAGCTTGGCTGGGCGCTGTGGCTCACGCCTGTAATCCCAGCACTCTGGGAGGCTGAGGCGGGTGGATCACAAGGTCAGGAGATCGAGACCATCCTGGCCAACATGGTGAAACCCCATCTCTACTAAAAATACAAAATTATCCAGGCATGGTGGTGTGCACCTGTAGTCCCAGCTACTCGGGAGGCTGAGGCAGGAGAATCACTTGAACCTGGGAGGCAGAGGTTGCAGTGAGCCGAAATCACACCACTGCACTCCAGCCTGAGTGACAAAGCAAGACCCCATCTCAAAAATAATAATAATAAAAAACAGTTGTAGCTTGAGCAGCAACAATAAACATTAATGAAGATTAACATTTGTATAACTATATGTAGATTATGAAATAATTGTATATGATTTTTAATAATTGATACTCCAAACTATTATGAAAATTCCTTCAACTTTCAAAAAACAATACTTTATTCTCCAAAATATCAGACTTTGAATATAAAAAGCCATGATTTTTAAGAAAATATTTATCTCTGTGGTCATAATTTCTAGGAACAATCTGTAGTACTTTGTACCAAAAAAATTCAGCTATTTTTATAGGAGTCATTCCAAGACATTATTGAGTGAGGACTCGTACTAGGATGAGGAAGGGTCAGGCATTTGACACCAAAGAGTTTGTGGCATGTTGCAGAGAGGTACTTAAAAAGATAAATGCCAAAATGGTATGAGTGATACCTAGTATACCTGACATAGGGACAAAGTGCGTTTTAGAGGCTATCTCAAGGAGTCGGGTAGTAAATGAAAGGAAGGAAGTAAGAACATAGCTAGAGGGAGAGCTGCCTGGAGAAAGAGTTGGTTGATTTGTTTTCAGAATGTAGAAACTTGCACAAGTGGACAAGTGGAGTCAAAGAAGAGGAGGAAAGTTTGAGCTTCAGGAGAGAAAAGGGTAAGTGATGGATACATATGCGCATTCTTTTTTTTTTTTTTATTTTTGATCTGGGTCTTTCCACAATTTCTCCCTGGTGACCTTGACTGATTTCTTGGGCTACCTCAGACATAAGAAGTCATGTTTATTAGAACTGATCAAAATAATATGTGGTATGTTTTAAGGACTGAAGCCCAGATGTTCCCACTCTTCCAGAATACTTAAACATGCACTGACTTCCTGAGGGCCACCAGGCATTTAGGGAGATGCCCAGTGAGAGGAAGGCAGCCTTGTGTTCCTTATTGTAATGAGACCTTTCTCTGAAATGATTAAATAATCTACCTTGTAATAAAAACTGCTGATTCTTCATGGAGGTCTCTTCAAATACAATAATCTGTGAAAATCCTGCCTACAGAATTTTAAGAAAAACCAAGAGTACCAATTAACTTAAAAAATTATATAAAATTAATGATGAAAACAATGACCATTAACAAAACACAAATATAAAAACCCCTTTATTCCTCACTCTAATACTAAAACTTCACAAAATTAATATCTAACTTACCTGATGAAAGCAATTTAATAAATTCTTTGGATAATTTTAATAAAAATAAGAAAGGTATTATCTCAGTCTCAAATTTGCCACAATTAAAGAGATACTCTTTTGAATTGGGAGGTTTCTCTCTAAAGAATTTTCCTCTTCTAATAAAGGATATTGCAATATGCTCTGAATAGATGTTTAAAATCTCTCTCATAAGTTCTGGAAATCTCTCTCATTGAAACAGTCCCAGCTTGACAGCCCTGCAATAACCATTAAATATTAAAATAATATTAAAAAGCAAGTGCTCAGCTCATGGAGCTAGCTGCAAAACTCCGATGCACATTAATGGGACTCACATAGCTAAATCCCCATGTGCTGTACCAAAAATTTATACCCAAGGATCCAAGGATCAGGCGCCATAAAGAAAATGATGGATTTACTTTCAAAAAAAATAATCGATCCACTACCAAACAAATTATCATTATTCATGGAATTTCAGTCACATAATTATTCTAAAAACCAGACTGTCTAAGATTAAACAGCATCCAATTTTGCATTCACATCGTATTCATTTGTGATGTAATAAAATTCATACTTCTATTGCAAGATGATTTGAATGTGGTAAAAACATATATAAATTTTTAAAAATGTGTCTTATTTACAAACATATCTTAAAGCCAAAATCTAATTCTAGATACATTGTTTATTATTTCTGTAGACACTACGATCACAATACTTAAGCTTAAGAACTATTTTTGTTGTTCTTGATGTATGTTAAATGTAAAGGGGAAAAAAGTATAAATAACTAATAGTGTTAATATTTAAAATTATGTGGCGATCTAAACTTCTCAAAGAATTTCTTTTAAGAAATTAAAGAAATTTTGACATAGTGACCACACATTATTATAATCATCCATGTTAACTATCCGAGAAGAAGTTACACACTATTTAAAAACAAAAGACAGTGTGTTTAATGGAAAGTATTTCAGACCAAAATTTAGCTTACTCAAATTCCAAATTCACAATTTTATTAGCTAAAAAATGAGTGAGATGGACTCGGGAATCTTTTATGTCTGCCAGTCTATGGTCTTCTTTTGTAACAACTAATTTGGTTCACATTGCATCTGGTTAGATTTTCCCATTTCCCCCACTCCCACCATCTCCACAACACACACACACACACACACACACACACACACACACACACACACACAGGAGAAATAAGTTTTTAAATCTGGTACAGAACTCTCGTATAAATGCACGTATGATATTCTGTGAAATTCCTATTGGTCAATCAAAGTATTTGCCAGAGCTGAAAGAGGCCTAGAGAATGAGAAAGAGAGGTAACACTGTTTTGTGGAAAGAGCACCTGGATGGAAAATTTGGATACCCACTTTCATCAGCAACCAACTCTATAACTTTGGGCGGGTCACTTGCTTTCTCCAAATTGCAATTTCATTCAAAGCAGTAATTAGATAAGATGGTCACTAAGTACATGTCCAACTCTGAAATTGGATGCCTACAACTAAAATATCACTATTATGATAAACTAAACAAAGCAGTTACTCATTTTTTTTTTTTTAATTGAGTCTCGCTCTGTTGCCAGGCTGGAGTGCAGTGGTGTGATCTCAGCTCACTGCAGCCTCTGCCTCTTGGGTTCAAGCAATTCTCCTGCCTCAGCCTCCTGAGTAGCTGGGACCACAGGCATGCACCACCACACCCAGCTAATTTTTTATATTTTAGTAGAGACAGGGTTTCACCATGTTAGCCAGGATGGTCTTGATCGCCTGACATCCTGATCTGCTCGCCTTGGCCTCCCAAAGTGCTGGGATTACAGGCGTGGTCTACCGCGCCCGGCCACAGTTACTCTTAAGTCTACATAAAAGAAAAGAAGAGGGTGTGTGTGTGTGCGTGTGTGTGTGTGTGTGTGTAATCTTGAAGGGTGAGGGCTAAAGATAAAGTGAATGTAGACCATTTTGGACATTCAATAATTGTGTGTGTGTGTGTGTGTGTGTGTGTGTGTGTATCAGGCAGTACCCCATATAGCAGGCAGTACCCCATAAGTTTAAAGAAGGTAACTTTTTATTACTTAAAAAGAAAAAGATATGTTAAATATTTTCTAATCTTTTTGAGCACTTACTCTGCATTAGGCCTGAATCTAATAGTACTGCGGATACTATTTCATTTATTCCTATGAACCCTAGGAGGAGTTGCTGTAATTATCCCCATTTTCTAGATGAAAAAATGAAGGCCTGGAGACCTGTGTCCCACAGCTAGTGTAACACACTGTCCCACAGCTAGTATATGAAGAAATGTAAGATGGAGCCTGGGTTATGTTCCATGAAGAGTCATAACCTTTTAGAATCAACATTATAGATAACTAAGCTCTGATTTCTTTATTTTTAAAAGGATTTTTGGTATTACTACCAGATCACAATAGCTGATTGTGCATACTATTGGCCCACTCTATCAACAATAATATTTTTCTTTCAACCACTGCAAAAGTGATATTATAATGTTCTAAGGAAAATCACATTGTTTGGTACATAAATGTTTGTTGCAAGAAGGAAGGAGAACCCCTGTTCCCAACCAAGATGGAAGGGTATGGGCTGGATTTACCCAGCCACCTATAAGAACAACAACAAAAAACAAACAAACAAACAAAAAACTGGACAAAACACGTGAGATCATAGTTTCACTTTGCTGGGCAATGGACAACAAAGAATACTGATCGTTAAAAGATAAGAAACAAGCAAGGTGAGTCCTATGATTGCCCAGCCTAATAGCTTAAGAGAGTTTCAGGTCTGCAGTGCAGGAAGGTAAAACCTAAGCAGAACTCAGGAGGCTCTCTGAGTTGAGACAGAGTTGAAAGTTGGGAAGACCAAAGCCACCTGAGTTCACAGAACAGAGAATTAGACCAAAAGGACTACAGAGAACTACCGTAGAACACTCTTGAATATTTAGCAAAGTACTGAGAAGCACATGTAATGAAACAACCTATGGCCCAGGAATGAACCATTTGAAAGGATTAGAAGGAACATTAGTCGGTATTCTCACAAGACCAGAAATTAGCTCTCAATTAAGCACAGATTTGGTCCCACTTAACAAATTTTAAAAGTTAAGTCCTTATATTAGAGAATTTCGCACTGCTATAAAGAACTTCTAAAAGTGACTTATAAAGGAAAGAGGTTTAATTGACTCACAGTTCAGCATGGCTGGCGAGGCCTCAGGAAACTTACAATCATGGTGGAAGGTGAAGGGGAAGCAAAGCACCTTCGTCATAAGGTGGCAGGAAGAAGAAGGAATGCAGGAAGAACTACCAAACATTTATAAAATGATTAGATCTCATGAGAACTCACTCACTGTCATGAGAACAGCGTGGAGGAAACCACCCCACAGTTCAATTGCTTTAACCTGGTCTCTCCCTTGGCACGTGGGGATTATGGGAATTACAATTCAAGATGAGATTCAGGTGGGGACACGAAGCCTAACCATATGAGTCCTCCAGGATCAAACTGTTTCCAAATGATGTAACCATACCCCAGGGAAGGAAAAAAAGCTTACGAAGGTCTATAGGTATACAAAAACATCCAGCACCCAGCTAAGTAAAATTCAAGATGCCTGAAATTGAAACAAACATGACTGGGTATGTCAAAAAGCAAGAAAATATAACAAATAATTAGGAATGAAAAAAATTAAGTAATTGAAACTGATTCAGAAGTGACATAGATGATAGAATTATAATACAAGGACATTAAAACACTTTTTTAAAGCTATATCCCGTTTCTTCTAAAAGTTAGACAAACACATAGAAGGGATATGTATATATTTTCAAAGAACCAAATCAAACTACTAGAGCTGAAAACAACAATGTCTGAAATTAATGGTAGATTAGACATAGTAAAAGAAAAGAGAAAAGATTTATGACCTTGAATGTACTGCAATAGAAACTATCCAAAATAAAGCATACAAAGAAAGAGTAAAAGGCACAAATTACCAGTATCAGGAATAAGAGAATGACAGCACTACATATTCCACAAATATCAAAAGGAAAATAAGCTAATATTATTAGCAGTTTTATGCCAATAATTCTGGCAAGTTAGAGGAAATGGGTTAGGATTTCTCAAAAGTTACAAATGACCAATGCTTCCTAAGAAGAAATAGATAAGATGATCTGAATATCCCTGTACATATTAAAGAAAGAGAATTTGTACTTTAAAACCTTCCTAACCTCACCACCAAAACACACAAACAAACATAAAACAACCCAAAACAAAAAATCCAGAACCACAGGACCACAGGTCCAGATAGTTTTGCTAGTGAATTCTACAAAACATTTAAATTCTATAGGAAGGAATAACCTTCATCACGTTCCATGAATCCAGCACTGCTCTGATACCAAAGCCAGACAAAGACATTACAAGAAAAAAAGAACAAACTAAACTCAAAGTTAGCAGAAGGAAGAAAACCTTAAAGATTAGACCAGAATTGAACACAATAAAGAATAGAGGTCAGGCAAGGCAACTCACACCTGTAAACTCAGCACTTTGGGAAGTTGAGGCAGGAGGATAACCTGAGCTCACGAGTCTGAGACCAGCCTGGGCAACATGGCAAGACTCTGTTTCTACAAAAAAAAAAAAAAAAAAATGTAATTAGCCAGGCATGATGTCATCTGCCTGTGATCCCGGCTAGTTATGAGGCTGAGGTGGGAAGATCACTTCAGCCTGGGATGTCAAGGCTGCAATGAGCTGTGCTCGTGCCACTGCACTCCAGCCTGGATCAGAGAGAGAGACCTTGCCCGCTCCTCAGGCAGCAGCAACGCGGAGGAAACGGGAGTGAACGGAGAGCTTAGTGACCATCATGAGCCTCCTCAACAAGCCCAAGAGTGAGATGACCCCAGAGGAGCTGCAGAAGCGAGAGGAGGAGGAATTTCACACGGGTCCACTCTCTGTGCTCACGCAGTCAGTCAAGAATAACACCCAAGTGCTCATCAACTGTCGCAACAATCAGAAACTCCTGGGCCGGGTGAAGGCCTTCGATAGGCACTGCAACATGGTGCTGGAGAACGTGAAGGAGATGTGGACTGAAGTCCCTAAGAGCGGCAAGGGAAAGAAGAAATCCAAGCCAGTCAACAAAGACCGCTACATCTCCAAGATGTTCCTGCGCCAGGACTCGGTCGTCGTGGTCCTGCGGAACTCGCTCATTGCCGTCAAGTAGGGGCTGCCTATCCATTGACAGAACTCATTCTCCTGTCCTATGAAGACCGCTGCCATTAGTGTTGAAAATAATAAAGCTCTGCGTTTTTTTCTAAAAAAAAAAAAAAAAAAAAAAAAAAAAAAAAAAAAAAAGAGAGAGAGAGACCCTGCCTCAAGAAAACAAACAAAAAAAAAAAAAAAGGAAAAAAAGAAAAAGAAAAATTGTAGAAAAATACCAATGAAATTGAGTTGATGTTTTAACAAGATAAAATTGACAAACCCTTAGATAGACTAGCAAAAACAGAGGAATCTCAAATAATGTCAGAAATTAAAGAGGAGACATTACAACTGATACAAAGAGATAGGAAGAATCATAAAAGATAGTTATTAACAAGTATATATCAACAAATTGGATAATCTTTAAGAAATGGGTAGATTCTTAGAAATGTAAGGATCACACACTAAGACCAAATGAGATTTATCCTTGGGATGCAAGGATGGCTCAACATATGCAAATCAATTAATGTCATAGATCACACTAACAGAATGATGAATTTTAAAATCATGTGATCATTTCAATAGATGCAGAAAAAGTATTTGATGAAATTCAAAACTTTTGTAATATAATGAATACTATAACTAAATAATTATACTCTCAAAAAGCTAATGTAGAGGGAATTTGCCAAAACATAATAAAGGCCATAAATGACAAGCCCACAGCTAACATTGTACTCAATGGTGAATAACTGAAAGCTTTTCCTCTAAGATTAGGACTAAGAAAGGATGCCCAGCAACAGTAATTAAAACAGTATGGTACTGGTATAAAAAAGATCTATAGATCAATATAACAGAAAGCCTGGAAATAAAGGTATGCATATACAGTCAACTGATCTTTAACAAGGGTGCCAACAAAGCACAGTGGGGAAAGGTCAATCTCTTCAACAAATGATGTTGGGAAAACTGCATATACACATGCAAAAGAATGACTTTGGACCATTACCTTACACAGGAAAATCAATTAAAATTGATTTAAGATTTAAATGTAATTTTTCAGCCCCTAAAATTTTACAAATTCATAAACTGTAAAATGCCTAGAAGAAAACGTTGGGGGAAAACTTCGTAATATTGGTCTTAGCAATGATTTGTTAGATATGACAGCAAAACACAAGCAGCAAAAGCAAAAATAGACAGGTAGAACTACATAAAACTAAAAAGTTTCTGCACAGCTAAGAAAATAACAAAATGGAAAAGCAACCTACCAAATGATATAAAATGTCTGCAAACCATATATCTGATAGAAGGTTAATATAAAAAGTATACAGGGAACTCCTGCAACACAATAGCAAGAAAAAGTACATTTAATGGACAAAAGACTGGATAGACATTTCTCAAAAAGAGACATATAAATGGACAACAGGCATATGAAAGATGCTCAACGTGACTAGTCGTCTAGAGAATGCAAATGAGATATCACCTCACACCTGTTAGGATGGCAATTATTAAAAAAAGAAAAGATAAACGTTGGTGAGGATGTGAAGAAATTGGAACCCTTGTGCACTGTTGGTGGGATTGTAAACTGGTGCAGCTGCTATGGAAAGCAGTATATAGACTCCTTAAAGAATTAAAAATAGAACCACCATATGATCCAGTAATCCCACTTCTGGTATATATCCCAAAGAATTGAAATCAGAATCTCAAATTGATATTCAATCTCCTATGTTTATTGCAGCATTATTCACATTAGCCGACACATCAAAACAACCTTAATCTCCATCAATGGATGAACAGATAATGTGGTATACACACCATGGAATAATATTCAACCTTAAAAAAAATCATGTCATGTGTGACCACATGGATGAACCTGGAGGACGTTATGCTAAGTGAAATAAGCTAGTCACAGAAGGACACATACTTCATGACTCAACTTATATAAAGTATCTAAAATGGTTACATTCATAGAAGCAGAGAGTAGAATGATGGTTGCCAGAGTCTGGGAAGGAAAGAAATGGGGAATTGATGCTGAGTGGGTACAAAGTTTCAGCTATGCAAGATGAACACATTCTAGAGATCTGTTGTACAACCTTGGGTTTATAGTTTACAATAGTCTATGTGCACTTAAAAACTTATTTAAGAGGGTAGGTTTTATGTGAAGTTTTCTTAACACAACAACAACAAAAAAAAACTAAAGACCAATATGCTTCATGAACACAGATATAGAAATTCTAAACAAAATTTTAGCATATCAAATTCAACATTACATAAAATGGACAATATATCATGATCCAGTGGAGTTAATTCCAGGAATTCAAGGCTGGTTTATCATTTGAAAATCAGTCAACATAATTCACCATATTAAAACCAAAATTTTAAAGAAAATGCATTTGATGTTGACAATTCCAACGTCTTTTCCTAACTTAAACTCCCAGCAAACTAAAAATAGAAGAAGACTTCCACAATCTGATAAAAGGTATTCACGGAAAAGTCTACAGCTAACATCATACTTAATAGTGAAGGACTGAATGCTTTCCCTCTAAAATCAGGAAGGAGGTAAAGATGGTCTTGATATTTTTATTCAACATTGCATTTAAGGTTATAGCCAATGTAAGAAGGCAAGGAAAGGAAAAAAAAGGCATCCAGAATGGAAATGAGATAGGTAGGGTGGAGCAAGATGGCCGAATAGGAACAGCTCCAGACTCCAACTCCCAGCGCAAGTGACACAGAAGACAGGTGATTTCTGCATGTTCAACTGAGGTACTGGGTTCACCTCACTAGGGAGTGTGGGACAATCAGTGCTGGTCAGCTGCTGCAGCCCGTCCAGCGAGAGCTGAAGCAGGGCGAGGCATCGCCTCACCTGGGAAGCGCAAGGGGGAAGGGAATCCCTTTTCCTAGCCAGGGGAACTGAGACACACAACACCTGGAAAATCGGGTAACTCCCACCCCAATACTGCGCTTTACCAAGGATCTTAGCACACGGGCACACCAGGAGATTATATCCCACACCTGGCCGGGAGGGTCCCACGCCCACGGAGCCTCCCTCATTGCTAGCACAGCAGTCTGTGATCTCGAGGCAAGGCAGCAGCGAGGCTGGGGGAGGGGCACCTGCCATTGCTGAGGCTTAAGTAGGTAAACAAAGTCGCTGGGAAACTCAAACTGGGTGGAGCTCACAGCAGCTCAAGGACTCCTGCCTGTCTTTGTAGACTCCACCTCTGGGGACAGGGCACAGCTAAACAATAACAACAACAAAAAAGCAGCTGAAACCTCTGCAGACACAAATGACTCTGTCTGACAGCTTTGAAGAGAGCAGTGGATCTCCCAACACGGAGGTTGAGATCTGAGAACAGACAGACTGCCTGCTCAAGTGGGTCCCTGACCCCTGAGTAGCCTAACTGGGAGACATCCCCCACTAGGGGCAGACCAACACCCCACACCTCACACGGTGGAGTACACCCCTGAGAGGAAGCTTCCAAAGCAAGAATCAGACAGGTACACTCGCTGTTCAGCAATATTCTATCTTCTGCAGCCTCTGCTGCTGATACCCAGGCAAACAGGGTCTGGAGTGGACCTCAAGCAATCTCCAACAAACCTAAAGATGAGGGTCCTGACTGTTAGAAGGAAAACTAACAAACAGGAAGGACACCCACACCAAAACCCCATCAGTACGTCACCATCATCAAAGACCAGAGGCAGATAAAACCAGAAAGATGGGGAAAAAGCAGGGCAGAAAAGCTGGAAATTCAAAAAATAAGAGCGCATCTCCCCCTGCAAAGGAACGCAGCTCATCGCCAGGAACGGATCAAAGCTGGACGGAGAATGACATTGACAAGATGAGAGAAGAAGTCTTCAGTGCCATCAAACTTCTCAGAACTAAAGGAGGAACTACGTACCCAGCAGAAAGAAACTAAAAATCTTGAAAAAAGAGTGGAAGAATTGATAACTAGAATAATTAATGCAGAGAAGGCCATAAACGAACTGACAGAGATGAAAACCATGACACGAGAAATACGTGACAAATGCACAAGCTTCAGTAACCGACTCGATCAACTGGAAGAAAGAGTATCAGCAATTGAGGATCAAATGAATGAAATGAAGTGAGAAGAGAAATCTAAAGAAAAAAGAAGAAAAAGAAATGAACAAAGCCTGCAAGAAGTATGGGATTATGTAAAAAGACCAAATCTACGTCTGATTGGGGTGCCTGAAAGTTAGGGGGAAAACGGAACCAAGTTGGAAAACACTCTTCAGGATATCATCCAGGAGAACTTCCCCAACCTAGTAGGGCAGGCCAACATTCAAATTCAGGAAATACAGAGAACGCCACAAAGATACTCCTCGAGAAGAGCAACTCCAACACACATAATTGCCAGATTCACCAAAGTTGAAATGAAGGAAAAAATCTTAAGGGCAGCCAGAGAGAAAGGTCGGGTTACCCACAAAGGGAAGCCCATCAGACTAACAGCAGATCTCTTGGCAGAAACTCTACAAGCCAGAAGAGAGTGAGGGCCAATATTCAACATTCTTAAAGAAAAGAATTTTAAACCCAGAATATCATATCCAGCCAAACTAACTTTCATAAGTGAAGGAGAAATAAAATCCTTTACACATAAGCAAATGCTTAGAGATTTTGTCACGACCAGGCCGGCCTTACAAGAGACCCTGAAGGAAGCACTAAACATGGAAAGGAAGAACCGGTACCAGCCATTGCAAAAACATGCCAAAATGTAAAGACCATTGAGGCTAGGAAGAAACTGCATCAACTAACGAGCAAAATAACCAGTTAATATCATAATGGCAGGATCAAGTTCACACATAACAATATTAACCTTAAATGTAAATGGACTAAATGCTCCAATTAAAAGACACAGACTGGCAAACTGGATAAAGAGTCAAGACCCATCAGTTTGCTGTATTCAGGAGACCCATCTCAGATGCGGAGACATACATAGGCTCAAAATAAAGGGATGGAGGAAGATCTACCAAGCAAATGGAGAACAAAAAAAAGCAAGGGTTGCAATACTAGTCTCTGATAAAACAGACTTTAAACCATCAAAGATCAAAAGAGACAAAGAAGGCCATTAAATAATGGTAAAGGGATCAATTCAACAGGAAGAGCTAACTATCCTAAATATATATGCACCCAATACAGGAGCACCCAGATTCATAAAGCAAGTCCTTAGAGACTCACAAAGAGACTTAGACTCCCATACAATAATAATGGGAGACTTCAACACTCCACTGTCAACATTAGACAGATCAATGAGACAGAAAGTTAACAAGGATATCCAGGAATTGAACTCATCTCTGCAGCAAGCAGACCTAATAGACATCTACAGAACTCTCCACCCCAAATCAACAGAATATACATTCTACTCAGCACCACATCACACTTATTCCAAAATTGACCACATAATTGGAAGTAAAGCACTCCTCGGCAAATGTACAAGAACAGAAATTATAACAAACTGTCTCTCAGACCACAGTGCAATCAAACTAGAACTCAGAACTAAGAAACTCAATCAAAACCACTCAACTACATGGAAACTGAATAACCTGCTCCTGAATGACTACTGGGTACATAACGAAATGAAGGCAGAAATAAAGATGTTATTTGAAACCAATGAGAACAAAGATACAACATACCAGAATCTCTGGAACACATTTAAAGCAGTGTGTAGAGGGAAATTTATAGCACTAAATGCCCACAAGAGAAAGCTGGAAAGATCTAAAATTGACACTCTAACATCGCAATTATAAGAACTAGAGAAGCAAGAGCAAACACATTCAAAAGCTAGCAGAAGGCAAGAAATAACTAAGATCAGAGCAGAACTGAAGGGGATAGAGACACAAAAAACCCTCCAAAAAATCAATGAATCCAGGAGTTGGTTTTTTGAAAAGATCAACAAAATTGATAGACCGCTAGCAAGACTAATAAAGAAGAAAAGAGAGAAGAATCAAACAGATGCAATAAAAAATGATAAAGGGGATATCACCACTGACCCCACAGAAATACAAACTACCATCAGAGAATACTATAAACACCTCTATGCAAATAAACTAGAAAACCTAGAAGAAATGGATTATTTCCTGGACACTTACACTCCCCAAGACTAAACCAGGAAGAAGCTGAATCCCTGAATAGACCAATAGCAGGCTCTGAAATTGAGGCAATAATTAATAGCCTACCAACCAAAAAAAGTCCAGGACCAGATGGATTCACAGCTGAATTCTACCAGAGGTGCAAGGAGGAGCTGGTACCATTCCCTCTGAAACTATTCCAATCAATAGAAAAGAGGGGATCCTCCCTAACTCATTTAATGAAGCCAACATCATCCTGATACCAAAGCTGGCAGAGACACAACAAAAAAAGAGAATTTTAGACCAATATCCCTGATGAACATCAATGCAAAAATCCTCAATAAAATACTGGCAAACCAGATCCAGCAGCACATCAAAAAGCTTATCCACCATGATCAAGTGGGCTTCATCCCTGGGATGCAAGGATGGTTCAACATATGCAAATCAATAAACGTAATCCAGCATATAAACAGAACCAAAGACAAGAACCACATGATTATCTCAATAGATGCAGAAAAGGCCTTCAACAAAATTCAACAGCCCTTCATGCTAAAAACGCTCAATAAATTTGGTATTGATGGAACGTATCTCAAAATAATAAGAGCTATTTATGACAAACCCACAGCCAATATCATACTGAATGGGCAAAAACTGGAAAAATTCCCTTTGAAAACTTGCACAAGACTGGGATACCCTCTCTCACCACTCCTATTCAACATAGTGTTGGAAGTTCTGGCTAGGGCAATCGGGCAAGAGAAAGAAATAAAGGGTATTCAGTTAGGAAAAGAAGAAGTCAAATTGTCTCTGTTTGCAGATGACATGATTGTATATTTAGAAAACCCCATTGTCTCAGCCCAAAATCTCCTTAAGCTGATAAGAAACTTCAGCAAAGTCTCAGGATACAAAATTAATGTGCAAAAATCACAAGCATTCTTATACACCAGTAACAGACAAACAGAGAGCCAAATCATGAATGAACTTCCATTCACAATTGCTTCAAAGAGAATAAAATACCTAGGAATCCAACTTACAAGGGATGTAAAGGACCTCTTCAAGGAGAACTACAAACCACTGCTCAGTGAAATAAAAGAGGACACAAACAAATGGAAGAACATACCATGCTCATGGATAGGAAGAATCAATATTGTGAAAATGGCCATACTGCCCAAGGTAATTTATAGATTCAATGCCATCCCCATCAAGCTACCAATGACTTTCTTCACAGAATTGGAAAAAACGCTTTAAAGTTCACATGGAACCAAAAAAAAGCCCGCATTGCCAAGACAATCCTAAGTCAAAAGAACAAAGCTGGAGGCATCACGCTACCTGACTTCAAACTATACTACAAGGCTACAGTAACCAAAACAGCATGGTACTGGTACTAAAACAGAGATATAGACCAATGGAACAGAACAGAGTCCTCAGAAATAATACCACACATGTAAAGCCATCTGATCTTTGACAAACCTGAGAAAAACAAGAAATGGGGAAAGGATTCCCTATTTAATAAATGGTGCTGGGAAAATTGGCTAGCCATGAGTAGAAAGCTAAAACTGGATCCTTTCCTTACTCCTTATATGAAAATTAATTCAAGATGGATTAGAGACTTAAATGTTAGACCTAATACCATAAAAACCCTAGAAGAAAACCTAGGTAATACCATTCAGGACATAGGCATGGGCAAGGACTTCATGTCTAAAACACCAAAAGCAACGGCAACAAAAGCCAAAATTGACAAATGGGATCTCATTAAACTAAAGAGCTTCTGCACAGCAAAAGAAACTACCATCAGAGTGAACAGGCAACCTACAGAATAGGAGAAAATTTTTGCAATCTACTCATCTGACAAAGAGCTAATATCCAGAAACTACAAAGAACTCAAACAAATTTACAAGAAAAAAACAACCCCATCAAAAAGTGGGCAAAGGATATGAACAGACATTTCTCAAAAGAAGACATTCATACAGCCAATAGACACATGAAAAAATGCTCATCATCACTGGCCATCAGAGAAATGCAAATCAAAACCACAATGAGATACCATGTCACACCAGTTAGAATGGCAATCATTAAAAAGTCAGGAAACAACAGGTGCTGGAGAGGATGTGGAGAAATAGGAACACTTTTACACTGTTGGTGGGATTGTAAACTAGTTCAACCATTATGGAAAACAGTATGGCGATTCCTCAAGGATCTAGAACTAGAAGTACCATATGACCCAGCCATCCCATTACTGGGTATATACCCAAAGGATTATAAATCATGCTGCTATAAAGACACATGCACACGTATGTTTATTGCGGCACTATTCACAATAGCAAAGACTTGGAATCAACCCAAATGTCCATCAGTGACAGACTGGATTAAGAAAATGTGGCACATATGCACCATGGAATACTATGCAGCCATGAAAAAGGATGAGTTTGTGTCCTTTGTAGGGACATGGATGCAGCTGGAAACCATCATTCTCAGCAAACTATCGCAAGAACAGAAAACCAAACACCACGTGTTCTCACTCATAGGTGGGACTGAACAATGAGATCACTTGGACTCGGGAAGGGGAACATCACACACCGGGGCCTATCATGGGGAGGGAGAAGGGGGAGGGATTGCATTGGGAGTTACACCTGATGTAAAGGACGAGTTGATGGGTGCTGACGAGTTGATGGGTGCAGCACATCAACATGGCACAAGTATACATATGTAACAAACCTGCACGTTATGCACATGTACCCTAGAACTTAAAGTATAATAATAATAATAATAATAAGAATGGAAATGAAGGAGTAGAACTGCTTTGTTCTAAAAACATAATCACCTATGTAGCAAATCTGGTGGAATCTTAAAAAAAAAATAAGTAAGTTTGAGTTTAGCCAGGTTTCAGGATACAAAATAACTTATGCAAAAATTGGTTACATTTCTATATACTAAGAACAATTAGAAATTTAAATTTAATAAAGTCTATATGTATAGATATATCTAACAAAAATGTGCAAGTGTTGTACACTGAAAACTAGAAAACATTGCTAAGAAAAATTAAAGATCTAATTAAATGAAGAAATATAGCCTGTTCATTCATCAAAGACCCATACTGTTAACATGTCAATCCTCCCCACATTAATCTATACATTCAACATACTCCTAGTGAAAATCTTAGAAGGCTATATAGAAATTGACAAAATATTTCTAATTTACTATCAAGTCACTGAGGTATTGACCACAATGCAGACAAACAGATCAAAAGAACAGAGTTGGGAGTCCAGAAATACATATACACATAAAGAAAACTCACTTTTTCCACCAATGATGGATATCCTTAAGCAAAATAATAATAATAATAATTTTGATTCACACTTTGGAACATATATAAAAATTAACTCAGATTGGGTCACAGACTTAAGTGGAAAAGCTAAATCTACAAAATATCTAGGAGAACATCTCTGTGACCTTTGATTGGGCAAAGATTTATTGGATACAATACCAAAAGCATGATCCAAAAAAGAACAAATTAGTACAATGGACTTCATCAAAATTAGAATCTGCTGTTCAAGAACATGGTTAACAGAATAAAAAGATAAATCACAGACTGCTAGAAAATCCATCCAGATTGTATGTATTATAAAATAACTGTGTCCAGAATATATACTGTACTTTTAAAACTCAAAAAAAATTTTAAGAACCCAATTTCAAAAGAGAAAATAATTTGAACAGACTTTCGCCAAAGAAAATATACTGAGGCTAAATAATCATATGAAAAGATCCAACAATATTAGTCAATGAGGACATGCAAATTAAAACCACAGTGAAACACTACTACACACCTATTACAACTGCTAAAATTAAAACTATCATCCATATCTTATGCTGTCAGGGATGTGTAAGAATTAGAACTCTTATACACTACTTACACTACCAGTGGGAATTTAAAATGGTACAACCGCTTTGGAAAACAGTGAGGCAATTTCTTAAGACACACACCTAACCATATAAACCACTCATTCCACTCCTAAATATGTAACTAAGTGAAAAGAAGGCATATATTCATACAAAGACTTGTGTACAAATGTTCACAGCAGCTTTATTTGTAATAGTCCCACACTGGGTGTGGTGCTTATGTTTGTAATCCCAGCACATTGGAAGACCAAGGCGGGAGGCTCACTTGAGAATAGGAGTTCAAGACCAGTCTGGGCAACACAGTGAGACCCTCGTCTCTACAAAAAAATTAAAAATTAGCTGGATGCAGGGGTATGTGCTTGGGAGGCTGAGACTAGAGGATTACTTGAGCCCAGGCTGCTGTGAGCTATGATCATGACACTGCTCTCCAGCCTGAGTGACAGCCTGAATAAGTAAATAAATAATAGCCTCAAACTGGAAACAACCCAAATGACCATTAACAAGTGAATGGATAAACAAATTGTGGCATACATACAATGAAATATGCTACGGTTTGACTCTGTATCCCCACCCAAATCTCATGTCGAATTTTAATTCGAAATGTTGTAGGAGAGACCTGGTGGGAGGTGACTGGATCATGGGGCAGATTTCTCACCTTGCTGTTCTTGTGATAGTTCTCATGAGATCTAGTTGTTTAGAAGTGTGTAATACTTCCCCCTTTGCTCTCTCTCTCCTGCTGACCATGTGAAGAAGGTACTTGCTTCCCCTTTGCCTTCTGCCATAACCGTAAGTTTCCGGAGGCCTCGCAGCCATGTGGAACTGTGAGTCAATTAAACCTCTTTTCTTTAAAAATTACCCAGTGTCATTTAGTTCTTTATAGCAGTGTGAGAATGGACTAATACAGAAAATACTACTCAGCAATAAAAAGGAATGGACTATGGATACCTGAAACAACATGGATGAATCATAAAATAATTATTTTGCATTTAAAAAGCCAGACCAAAAGAATAAAACAAAAAGTATACACTGTATGATTCCATGTGTATAAAATTCCAAAAAAAATCCCAACTATTCATGGTGGCAAAAAGCAGACTGTTGGTTGCCTGGGGATTGAGATGGGAGGCAAGGAAAGTGGAAGGAAGGATTGGGAAGGAGAGATAACATAGGGGCATGAGGAAGCTTTTGGGGTGATATGTGCATTTTCTTATTCATGGGCATATGTATATATCAAAGTGTATTAAACTGTACACTTAAATATGTGCAGTTTATTGAATGTCAAATATATTTGACATTTATACACATCAATAGAGCTACTTTTTAAGAATATGAAGTAAGGTAGGATGGGCATGAGCAATGAGATATTACTTAATTGGTACAAAGTACACTATTGGGGTGATAGTGACATTGAAACCTAGACTTCAGTACTAAACAATATATCTTTTTTTTTTTTTTTTTTGAGACGGAGTCTTGCTCTATTGCCCAGGCTGGAGTGCAGTGGCACGATCTCGGCTCACTGCAACCTCTGCCTCTTGAGTTCAAGTGATTCTCCTGCCTCAGCCTCTTGAGTAGCTGGGATTACAGGCACCCACTACCATGCCCAAGTAATTTTTGTATTTTTAGGAGACATGGGATTTCACCATGTTGGCCAGTTTGGTTTTGAGCTCCTCATCTCAGGTGATCTGCTGGCCTCAGCTTCCCATAGTGCTGGGATTACCGGGCCTGGCTAACAATATATTCTTGTATGGCAATTGCACTTGTACCTCCTAAATGTATACAATTTAAAAAAATAAAAATAAATAAATAAATAAAACAGTCAAATTGTCACAAAATAAATTATTAAAGTGTGGAGTGTTTCACTTTCCCATGTTTTTTTCATTACAATACAGTGAGCTACATATCATGATTATTTTTATCATATTATTGTTTTACATTATTATTGTTCCCATATAATACATGATAAAACTGAGGCTCAACATATTACTTTGCCTAATGTCAGATAACCTTTGGCAACAAACATGATATGGAATTCCTTAAAAGCAAATAAAATAAAAGATAGATCTCATTTCATTATGTTGATCCTCAAGCATTTCCATTCCTGCTTTATCAACCTCCCCTCTCATAACCTTAAGCATCTCTCACTCAATTCAAGAGTGCCCATCATTCCCAAGTCCCCCCAAAAATGTGAGGTAACACCTCAATCTGCCCTGTCCAATGCAGTAGCCTCTAGCCATCTGTGCTACTGAGCAATAGAAATGTGGCTCACTCAAATTGAGAAGTGGTATAAGATACAGCCCAGTTTCTGAAGATGTGAATAGCTCATTAACAATTTTTACATTGGCCAGGTGCAGTGGCTCACACCCATAATCCCAGCACTTTGGGAGGCCAAGGCGGGTGGATTGCCTGAGGTCAGGAGTTCGAGACTAGCCTGGTCAACATGATGAAACCCTATCTCTACTAAAAATACAAAAAAATGAGGTGGGCTTGGTGATGAGTGCCTGTATTCCCAGCTAGTTGTGAGGCTGAGGCAAGAGAATCGCTTGAAGCTGAGAGGCAGAGGTTGTGGTGAGCCAAGATTGTGCCACTACACTCCAGCCTGGGTAACAGAGCAAGACTCTGTCTCAATAAATAAATAGATAAATAAATAAAAATATTTTTACATTGATTTTATGTTGAAATAATATTTTGCATATACTATGTTCAATAAAATATATTATCAAATTAATTTTATTTGCTTATTTTTACTTTTTCAATGTAATTCCTAGAAAATTTTAAATTATACATGTGTCTTGAATTATATTTCTGTTGGAAAGCACTGATTTAAATCCTACTGGGGAAAGCAATGTTATATTTTTTTGTTATGACAACTTCGGAAAATCATTAACTTGTGTTATAATCATGGTGCTCTATAGCTTTGGCTTTGTAAGAGGGTAGAAGGCTCTAGGTAGGGTGCCATGGATAGAATCTTGTGGTGATAGTTGAACAAAAATTGGCCTTGGCAGGGTAGCAGATGGTGATTAGGAAGGAAAAAGAGTGTAGTTGATCATGAACTCAGAGTGGTAGAAAAGCTTTGATCCCAACTCTAAGATCAGTTTTGTAAGTCAAACCAGTTCTTGTGCCTTAGGGTACAAACGTATTTTGGGGTGCAATGCTAGTGTTGTGATTTGTCACGCTCCTGTGGCTGTTTGTGGCAGTCATGTAAGATGGAGCCAGCCCAGAGTTGTCTGGACCCAATCAGCTGCTTATCTGTGCAACTATTACCAAAGCAAGATTTGGAGCAGCAGCTGCAGCTTTTGACTCTGTGGATTAAAATCTCAATCTCCCCAAAGCCTTGCCTCATGCCAAACTCCTGTGCACCATAGTGCTGTCTCTTCTGCTCTTATTTATCAGTCAGCTAGAGTTCTGCCACATTGTTTGAAATTGGTGAGTGTCAACGAATCTTGGAAGCTTTCCTTGGGCCCACTGTGCTAACTCTTCACCATAAGACAGGTAGGGGCATCAGTACCTATTGCACTGGTAAAATTACTGCGTTTCAGTACATGGTAGGTAGTGTTACATTTTCATTATTTATATTAAATCCAGCTCATGTAAAATACCGTTGAAATTGCAAAGCAAAACAAATGTCACAAAAGGCAGAGCCAAGTCTTGCGGTTCAATTGTGCCCTCCCAGACTCTTCCCTCTGCAATGTCTTGGGCTACCATGTGAACCACTTCCCTAGGTGTAATCTTTCCATCTTGATGGATATCCTCCTGTTGGAGCTGTTAACTAGTCAATATATAACATCCCTTTTTATCATCTTCTGAATTTGGAATCAATGGAAAAACAGATGCAAGAGTCAGACAGATGGTAAGAGAATGTGGCTTTTGATTAGAGGCCCAGAAATCTCCCTAATACTTCACTCATCAATGAAACACTCACCCAGTCACCAACAGAGCTGGACAGCAAAGGTCTACTCCATTTCAGGAACAAGAGAATCAGAGCCCCCACGTCCTGTGGCATCCTCCAAAGACAAAGGAGTCCGAAAAGGCAGTGAACGTGCTCAGAAATGCCAACCAAACTCAAACCAAATTAGCCTGCAGGAGTAAGGCATAGGGAAAAGGTGGGTTACCCTGGCAGAAATCCCTCTGCATGACAACATTAGGCCAGGGAAATGGATATTCTTTCTGACCTCTGCACCTCTATAAATGCATTCATCTGCATGTCCATGATGGGTTTTTATAAACACATTTGTCAGGGTTTGGCATGTAGACCTATAAAATGTACTTTTCCGGATCCAAGTTCTATTTATTAACTCATTCCAAAAATATTTGGGGCCGGGTGCGGTGGCTCAAGCCTGTAATCCCAGCACTTTGGGAGGCCGAGACGGGCGGATCACGAGGTCAGGAGATCGAGACCATCCTGGCTAACACAATGAAACCCCGTCTCCACTAAAAATACAAAAAAATTAGCCGGGCATGGTGGCGGCGCCTGTAGCCCCAGCTACTCGGGAGGCTGAGGCAGGAGAATGGCGGGAACCCGGGAGGCGGAGCTTGCAGTGAGCCGAAATCGCGCCACTGCACTCCAGCCTGGGCGACAGAGCGAGACTCCGCCTCAAAAAAAAAAAAAAAAAAAAAAAAATTTGGCCAGTGCCTGTTATAGGCTAGGCACAGGTCTAGGTGCTACTAGGTGAAGAAACAGACAAAAACCCTGCCTTCATGGAGATTATATTTTTAGCAAAGAAGACTAAAAAAATAAATAAGCAAATAAGTAAAACATATGGTACTACAGATGGTGAAAAGTGCTATTGAGAAAAAGAAAGCAAACAAGGGGTGAGTGTGAAAGTTGTGATATCAAACAAAGTAACTAGGGAAGCCTCTCTGGGAAGGTAACATTAGAAGAAAGGCCCAACAGAGGTAGGAGAAGGAGCCCTGCAGATATTTGGGGAGAAAGTGCATCAAGCAGAGTGAACAGCAAGTGCAAAGGCCCTGAGGAAGGATGCTTGTTATGCTGGGGAAAATGCAGAGTCTAAAGTGGCTGGAACAGAATGAGTGAGCCAAGTTCACATGTCATCTGTGTCTTCAGGGTTATGACACGTTCATGTCATGATACTCTTTCCTTTTTTGTTTGTGTTTCAAAATTCAGACTCAGATGTTTTACTGCAACTCTAGTGCTCACAGCTATCATGTTCCTCTGTACACACAAACCATATGCACATCCATTTCAGTAGTTCTGAGCCTGCCTCACCTTTGCTCAGAGCCTGAAAACTCCTGGTGGGAACAGCATCTCTCTTCATTACATTTCTCTGAATTCATCAGGCACCCAGCAAATGCCATTCAGAAAGCAAATTCTGAATATGTGTGTAGTGAAGGAAACTCCTAGACTATTGCCTCAAGGATTTTCATGAAAAACTTGCCCCAGTGTATGAGTTTTCCCAGCAGCAGTAGCTTCATTGAGAATATGTGGCTGACCACTGGCATATTTAGTTCATACTTAGCACAGCCTTCTCCGTCTTAGCTTGGGCTGCTGTAAAAAATGTCTATAGAATGGTTGGCTTAAACAACAAACATCTTTTTCTCACAGTTCTGGAGGCTGGGAAGTCCAAGAGTAAGGCATGGATAGATCTGATGTCTGGTAAGAGCCCAGCCCACTTCTTGGTTTGCAAGTGGCTGTCTTCTCATTGTATCTTCATATAGCAGAGAACAGAGAGAAAGAGCCTGTGTTTTTTCTTCTTTATATAAGGGCATTAATTCCATTCCCGAGTGCTCTACCTTCCTGACCTCATTACCTCACAAAAGCCTCACCTCCCAATGCCATCACATTGGGGATTAGCCTTTAACACATGAATTTTGAGGTGATACAAACATTTAGTCCAAAGTACCCACCTTTTTCCAATGTAGCTGCTGGCATTTGTATACATTAGTGTCCACACCTCCTACCGCCCACTCCACCCCACCGTTTATTCATTGATTTCACAACTATTTATTGAGGGTGTATTATAGGCTCTCAATGAATCAAATAGACTCCTGCCCTTGGGAGCTTATATTCAAAAGGATAACACCTTCTTTGAAGGCGGGACGCTGTCTTAGTCACCATTATTCCCACGGCCCATAGCACAGTGCTTTCTTTGCCTAACATGCTCTATAAAAATATGCAAATCTTGAGACAAGTCACAAAGCAGAATTTTGTGGAACCAAAAATAAATGTGCTCATCTCTTTTATTCTTTAAATGGCTCATACAGACTAATTGGAATGGAGATGCGTATTTAACTCAATGCCTTCCTCTAAAACACACTCAAGGTCCATTTATTTCCAAGATGGCATTTTGACCTGTGATGGCTAAAGTCCCATACTGCAAAAAAAAAAAAAAATACTGTGGCAAGATACTAGATTGGTCTAATTTTCTCCCTGCATTGTAAATCTTTAAAGCTACTGGGAGTGGGAGTGTAAGATGGCTGACCATTTAACGTGACTGTTTCATAAATTTCATTCCTAATAAGCCATAGTCCTGAACCCCTCAAAGTATCAGTATATTAAAATCTTCTATAATGTTATCAAGAAGAAGAAAATAAATTTTGAAAATTTTCCTAAAGTGCTTGAATTAATATTATCTTTCTGTGGTCTAGGAAATTCTGCTAACAGCCCTGCTGCTTTTCCATTAAGGTTACAGTGAGACGAAGCATGTGGCACACAGCTTCCATTTGTAGATCAACGGTGAAGGAGACAGATTTGTAGTTTTTATCAGCATTAGCAGGGCAAAGCACATTTGTTCACAGGTGTTAGGAGTCACCACTTGAATGAAAAGCTGGGCAGGGAAATTGTATTTTTCTAGTGAAAATGTAACTGAAGCATAAACACAGCCCACACCTTTTGAGTGTGGCATTATACAGTCTGCACTGCTGTTAACTCACATTGAAAAAATCTTGGCATTTTCTTTCCTTGAATTCATTCCTTAAATTGAATTAGCTCATTTTAAATCCTTATGATTATCATTATTGACGGAATGATAGCATTTGAATCTGCAACAACATTTTCATTGTTAATTGAGTGCTGAGAATGGGCGATGACATAGTTATTCTGATTTTCAAAAACTAGAAAATGGAACATGTGAACAGAGGCATATGAAGCCCTTTGACAGACCTAGGGTGAGGACTCAAGGCATGTCATTCCAAAATCTCTGTTTAGTTCCTTAGGAAATAGCATCTCCTGAGTTTTGTCCTGTTGATTGTTTAGCAGGTCCCTTAGGAGACTAAATTTGCTGAAGAAAGGCAGCCAGGAGCAGGGTTAACAGTAGAAATTGTCATTTTTTGAATCCACTGGCCTTGTAACATGGGAGAAATCTCCACTCCACCTTAGACACACCCTTTTCTCGTAATTTGTTGGAAAATGTATCTTAAAATTTGGCATCAAATTCAATTGATTGTTTGACCTACTGACTCTTAAGAACAGAACACTTTTATCAGATGTTTTGTTAGACACTGTCAGATAATCCAAAATACTTCCATTGGTTTGCAGGCTTCTCTAGAAGATGGGAGTATGTTCTGATGTGCCACAATTTTTTTTTTTTTTTTTTTTTTTTTTTTTTTTTTTTTTTTTTTTAGAAAAGCATATGAGAAAATACAATACTTGGAAAATAAGTAAAATGGGTGAACATAAAATTTATTATATCCCCCAACAATGAAGAGATGTGGCATGAACACACTCACCTCTGCCCATTGTGCCTACTGTGCTGTAGGTATTGCCGAACATATGGTGCCTGGTGTCACCCACTGTTCTCATTCCCTCTTCCCCTCTGAGAGAGGGACCAGACCCCATCAGCATTTCTAGAGAGGATAATATAATGATATCAAGTTACCAGATTTTGATGTGTGAAAAATGAATTAGGTAGCACTTTCCTAGCCATGGGAGTATATGCAAACAATGTTATTGAGCAAATATTATGAATTAATTTAATATAATCATTACAGTAGAGAAATATTCTCCATTTCGATTGTCATTCAGTTGTCAACAGGAGAACAAGTATCACCGAACAAATACAATTTTCATCAGGATCAAGTCTGATTATTGGTTTATTTTAATCTAGTTGTTTTGTTTTGTTTTGCCTGGAAAAATGTTTACCCTGCTTAAGTTATAGATATTACCTGTTGTTTGAAATGAAATTTCTACCTTTATCTGCCCCAAACTTTGGGTTGACAAAATAATTCCACAGATGAAAACATTGCTGAGTTATAAATCTATATTATTACTTTCACAAAAATCTAGCCTGTGTCCAGGATAAAATGACAATGGCACTTTGAAAGAAAGCAGATAGCTTCAAATTGTGTCTTTGAGTTATGGTTCTGGGCTGTGAATTAGGCTCAGAACAGAGAAGAGAGGAAACATTTTTATTAATATTCCCAGAGTGGAAGAACAGAAAGGGGTAAAAGAGCAATCATAACATTTTCACACTCTCAAAAGGAATGGGATAAAGATGTTCCCAGTAACTTTAGACCAAATATGTAGACAAAGGAAGAAAGTGTGTGTTTTTTTTTTTTTCATCTTCTCTCATCTCCTTTGGTAGAAATCTGTCGCTCAAGCGACTACTTATTCAAATAGTAAGTGCTTGAGGGTAATTATAGTTATTGAATCTTATACTGTATTAGGGATTGGAATGGGAAAGGACCCTAACTGCAGAAGCATAATCTCACATTTCAGAGCAGTGATTTTCAAACTTGAGCATTCATCAGAAGCACCACGAGGACTTGTTAAATAGATTGCTGGGCCTACCCCAGAGTTTCTGATCAGGAGGTATGGGTGGGACCCAAGGATTTGCATTTCTAATAAGTTCATAGCTGATACTGACACAATTGGTCTGAGAACCACTTTTTGGGAACCACTGCTCTTGAAAGCAGCACAGCAGAAGTGAAAAGTATTTTGGAATGCAAAACCTGTTTCAGCTGTGGCTCCTCCGATTCTTAGGTTATTTGCCTCCGTTGCCCCTATTTGCTCATGTGGAAAATGCAGAGTACTAATATCTGCCTCATCAGGTTTTGGAGTATGTGTGAAACTATACGTGATTGTAGCCAAATCTGTATGTAAGTGTATGAAAAATGCATATGCCATTGGTATGATTTCCTTCATCAACTTGGAGTACTAATGCAAGTCCATCTTTTTTATGTTTCCAATTAATCATTCCTACCTCCACATGTGCAGTGTAGATAGACGTTCAATGTCTGCCTCTTGAGACCACCTCCTTCCCCCAGAACATATATCTCAGGAGTTTACTCAGTTTGAAGAGCCAGTCCACCTTCCAACTCTAGAAGAGAGACCCTGAGAGTCTAATCAGCCCACTGACCTTTATTTCTGCTCACCACACAATGTCACCATTGAAAACTCAGCTCACACCATCGGATGGAATTTTTCATCTGTACAATGCTCTTGACAGACCAAATTTCGTTACAGGCCACAGTGGTGCCCCAAACTTAGGATCCAAGATTGCAGCTCTTTGAGCTCACATTCATAGGCTGTTATTTCCCTAAAATGTACCACTGTGCAGGGCAATTGGGTATGATGGGTTTTCAGTTTAGGCCACATGCTGTGCTAATGCCAGCACCCACTGCTACCCAGCCCAACCTGCAGACCATCTTATGGTGCCAGGTTTACCCGTCTTGACTCCCCCTTTTCTTGAGATGAATGCTCCTGTGTGACTTAGGGTGCCCATTCTGCAATCCCAGTTCTCCTCAACAGGACCCCAGTGAGGTATTCCAGCTGTCCTCACTGGGTCTGTGGTTGTACATCTGAAATCTTCTAATAACCTAAAAAGGGAAAGGGGCTGGAATCTCAATTATTTTATTTCAAGATCGGTCCTCAATGCTTATGTCAGCTTAATGGCCTGCCTCTAGTGATTTTGCCAGCCATCCCCACTTCTTCCCATTCCCCTGGGTCCTACTGGAAAAGTCCCAGCAAGTAGGAGGCTGTCCATAACTAGTAGCCATTACAATGACCACCAACCTTCTTTTAGCTTCACTCTGCTTTCCCAGGTGATGGCATGGGGCTCCTGCAACTGAGAATACTGCTGATCCTTTACAGAAGTGGGTTTTTCATCTATCCATTACTTGGGATGTGGAGGTTTTCCTTGTCCCCTTTCTTAGTGAGATCCGGTCTTGCCACACACTCAGCTATTCTGTTCGCCATCCAGGATCCCTGCAATATTTCACTCTTTGAAACTGGGTGGGCAATGCCCTAAAAGCAAAGATCCTCTTTGTCCTCTCTGTTAAAAGCTGAACCAGAGCCAGTTCCAAGCAGGCCTCTAGCACTCCCTCCTTTCTTAACCCTTCCTTAACTTTCCAACAGAAGGCACAGCAAGGCCCATTTCACCCCCACCAGAGGAAGAAAAAAGAGGAAGATGAGGAAAGGAAGGAAACTTGCCCCCACCCCGACCAAAAGCTTCCTAGTGTGTGACCTTGACACACAACGGAGCAATTTCTCCAAGGATTCTGGGGTGGCGGTGGAAGCATGGCAGAAAAAGGGAAGAATCTGCTTTTTTTAAAAAAAAAAAAAAACTGATGAAGTGGCAGAGTTCAAACTTTCCCTCAACATTTGTGTGCAGAATCTATATCTAGTGCTTTTAAAAAATCATTGTTGTTAAGATACAGCAAAATAATAATTACCCAGTCATTCAATAAAAATGTGTCCAATGCTTGTTCTGAGCAAGGCCTGTTCCATGTGCCAGTGATGGTTATGGGAAGAATGGCACAAGGAGGGTCAAGTAGGGAGCTCCAAAGACATGACATTGATGACTTGAGGATCTGTCACAGCAGTTCATGGTTCTGAATGATGAGCCCCATAGGAGAACTGTACAGCTATTCAACCCAGAGCTCGGAGAAATTGTTTTCTCCTCAGGAGGAATTGTTCCCCTGCTGTGCCATGATCTCCTGGCCTCCTGACAGTGAGCCATGCTCTCTGTGGTGTTTTTCTCTGCTCACACGGACAGTAAGCATCTATTCTATATACTCTGTGTACATGTTTCCCCTTGGGGTTGATAGCAGCTCTCTTCTAAATGGGTTAACCAGCAGCAGAGATGCAGCCTGTGGTTTTGAAATAGAGTCATGTTTACTACTAGTTTATGGACAATGGTGAGGACTTAGTGTCTGCCTATTCCACCTGTTATTAACTGTTTTAATAATCTCTCTTAGAAGTATGCACCGAAATATATTCTGGGTTTGATAGTTCTATATTTCAGATCATATATGGCACTCTTCAAAATAGAGTGAGTGCAATTAATAATACCTAACTTAATTCTTAAGTAACAATTCATAATTTATAAAACTGGTATGAATACATGAGCTCTTTATAACAACTCTATGAAGCAAATAAAATGATCTTCATCTTTATGGATAAACTGTACCTCTGAGAAGTTCAGAGGTTTGCCTAGATCTCAACCAGAGTGACTGATTACTGAGGGACATTTGGCAATATCTGGGGGCATTTTTGGTTGTCTCAACTTGAGGGGCACAGAGGGTGGCTACAGGCATTTGGTGGGTAGAAGCCAGGGATGCTGTTAAACATACTGTATGTAATGGCCAGGATAGACTTCCATGTCAAAGAATTTTCCAGCCTGAAATATCAATAAGATAGGATAAGAAAAGCTGCTCTTATCAAGGATAAGAAAAGCTGCTCTAGGATCACAAAGCTGGTAAAATCTGAACCCAGGTCTATTATTCTAAATCCAGTATTTTTTTCTATGTCCCCCAGCTGTAAAGCTTTCATCTTGAATTGAATGGGGAAGCATCGTCTATTACATTTTACATTATGTTCATTTTGGTTTCCCCTTTTCCTGAGCTCTGCGGAAGGGGTGGAAATTTTGCCTTTAGTAGACAATGAAATGTTGCTATAATATAAAATCATTCCTAGTGATTCTGGAAAACCTTTCAGCATAATTTCCACCTCTTTGCAACTTTATCCAACTCTCCTGTATCTGCAATTACAATTTTTTGGACTACAAAGGGCGATAAATTTTACTGTTTCCCAATTCTAAGACTGAGATAGACAACATCTAGAACCATGTAAGAGAGATGGGAAACAGGAGTAAATGATTGATTAACATGTGTGTGTATTCTCAATTATTGATGGTAATGGCCCGTGGATGTAATGTGAACTTGCCAACGCTGCTGATAATCCAAAAGTCATTTTTATTGAGATTTGGAATACGAAACATTTTTTAAAAGGAGAGTCATCTATCTAATAATCACTTTAATTTTGAGGTAAGCTACTATAGCAGTTATTTTTAATTCCCTAAATACACATCCCTGTGAGGCAGGAGAGGCATCCAAGAATGTGCTAGTCAGTGGGGGATGCCAACAAAGATTAAAAATTGGAACAAGATTAGTAAAGGAATGGCTAAAAAAGCTGTGGTACAGGCATCTCCTAGCCAAGGGCAGGAGAGTTGAGGGCATGGATACCAGAGCCAGACAGCCTGGGTTCTGACCCTGACAGCTTACTAATGTTATGACCTTGAGCAAGTTACTTCATTTCTCTCTGCCTCAGTTTCCTCAACTACAAAATGGGAGTGTATATAATACCTACCATATAGGGTGGTGCTGAGAACTAAATGTATCTTAAAATGTGCCTGGCACATAATAAGTGTGATAGTGCTATATATTTTCTATATTTTGTAGGCATTAACATGAATCCGGCAAACCTATGTATAGTGATGTGAAAACATGGCATGACATTCCCGTTAAGTGAGAAAAAGAAAAAGAAAGGAAAGAAAATCACACAGCCATAATTATCACACTGGCGCATTTATATTTTAAAAATCCCTAATGACTAGATAGGTGAGCTATAGGTTGCACAGTGAGGAAGAACTTGAACCCTTTTTATTCCATGAGAGAAGTTTACAATCACTTGCTGGTTTGGGAGTAGGTGAATATGTGTCACCTTGAAGCAGACACACTTTTTTTCTTTTTCAAGACAGAGTCTCACTCTGATGACCAGACTGGGGTGCAGTGGCGTGATCTCGGCTCACTGCAAACTCTGCCTGCCAGTTTAAGTGATTCTCCTGCCTCAGCCTCCCAAGTAGTTGGGATTATAGGTGCCCGCCACCACACCCAGCTAATTTTTGTATTTTTAGTAGAGACGGGGTTTCATCGTGTTGACCAGACTGGTCTTAAACTCGACCTCAAGTGATCTGCCCGCCTTAGCCTCCCAAAGTGCTGGGACTACAGGCGTGAGCCACCGCACTTGGCTTGAATCAGACTTTACTTTTTTTTTTTTTAAATCAGTTATGGAATGTAAAATGAGAAGCCCAGTTGTGCCTCAAGGAAAGGGCATAGAAAGACCTTTTAAGTTCCTTCAAAGGCCACCTCTCCCAAGATCCTTTGGAATGCGAAGCTGGTCACTTAGGACGAGGTGGGCAGATGGTGCAGGGGTTCAAGGAGGCCTCTGGAAGGACAGTTATCTTATTGGTTACTATATAATACTCCACTGTAGATTATACAATTTATCTACTCAATCGTCCCTCAAATTCAGGTTTTCCAAGTTTTGGCTATTATGAGCACAGCTACTTTGAACATTCTATATATGTATTTTTGTGGATACAGCACTTATTTCTTTTGAGTGTGTAATGTGGTTAGAACTGTCTACTGTATTAACATGGTCATGTCTGAGGTCTATTGGCAAGAATGTACAGGCATTTCTCTGTATCTGAGGGTGATTTGTTCTGGGCCTTCCTGCAGATACCAGACTCCACAGATGCTCAAGTCCCTGATATAAAATGGCATAGTATCTGCATATAACCAGTGCCACCCCCCATAGACTTTAAATCATCTCCAGATTACTAGTAATACCTAATGCAATGTAAATTCTTTGTAAATACTTGTTACACTCTATTGCGTAGGAAATAATGGCCAAAAAACAGTCTTATATGTTCAATACAGAATTTTTTTGAATACAGTATTGTTGATCTGTGGCTGGTTGAATCCACAGAAGTGGAACCCACAAATATGGACAGTCAACTACACTCCAATGGTCCCAAAGAGGAATGCCACCAGAGGGTAGAAGAACCTATCTGGGTGGCAAAGCCTGGATACTGTGGCCTAGGAGTACATGAGGGTGACCACTTCTGGTCCAGGTATAGCTGAGGTGGGAAGTCCATTTGGACAACCTTCCTTTGCCCAGAGGTCACACCTGTGAGAATGGACAAAGTGGATAATATTGGAGTCCATGTGTATGGCTCCACCCTCCCTGTGCAGAACACAATATTAGACATTGGAACAATGAAGCTCTCTAGGAGAGTACTGACCCTTTAGAGGTTTAGAGTCTAATTGAGGAGGCAGCAGCAATATATAAGTCTATAGATTATAATAGTTTATATTAGAAGCAGTGTGTTCATCTCATACATTGCTGGTATGATTGCAAATTGGTAAAGCCACTTTGGAAAACAGTTTGGTGGTGTCTCCTAAAACCAAAATGTATTATCTGTGACCTAGCAATTCTAGGCATACAATAGGTATATCCTAGGTACACACTCAAAAGAAACAAGTACTGTATCCACAAAAATACATATACAGAATGTTAAAGGCAGCTCTACTCATAGTAGCCAAAACTTGGAAAACCTAAATTTTGGGGAAAATTGAGTAGATAAATTGTTGTATATCTACAATGGAGTATCACAGAGCAATAAAAAGAAAAACAACCTTCTCCCACAGGCAACCACATGGACAAATCTCACAGATACGATGAGTGACAGAAGCCAGATGCACTTGAATATACACTGGATAATATATTCCACTGGATGATGTTCCAAGTTCAAGAACAGATGAAACTAATCAGTGGCAACAGAAGTCCAATGGGATGGGTATTGACTAAGAAGGAGAAGGAGGAAGCCT